>NC_034195.2:22718043-22975543 GCF_002021735.2 Oncorhynchus kisutch | reverse complement strand
CAGGCTAGAAGAGTTTAGACCAAATGACAGTTGGTAAATGTCATAAAATGGTTTGGTGTTTCGTAACAGATACTGTATCTCTTTCCATTGGATGCTGCAATTATTTGAGTGGACGAACATGCACAGGTAGCCTACTTTTTGAAGTGATTTGTTTGACAACAAGATGAAAACATTATGATTGCTTGTGTTCATGCCAAATTAAAAGCTAATACTTCTTTTACCTGTTAATGATGACTTTACTTGGCCGATTAAAGACATGTAGTGCACCTGCAAGAGCACCCACAGGATGTCCCATGAAAAAAAATAGAAAAGTATAAATCACTCTGATATCAAACTGATAACTGATTCATGTTAATGGTCCCATCAGCACTGCTCAGTAATTACTGTCTGTTCACAAGAGAGAGGGAGAAAGTGAGAGGGAGAAAGTGTGAGGGAGAAAGGGAGAGGGAGAAAGTGAGAGGGAGAAAGGGAGAGGGAGAAAGCGAGAGGGAGAAAGCGAGGGAGAAAGCGAGAGGGAGAAAGTGAGAGGGAGAAAGGGAGAGGGAGAAAGCGAGGGAGAAAGGGAGAGGGAGAAAGTGAGGGAGAAAGGGAGAGGGAGAAAGTGAGGGAGAAAGGGAGAGGGAGAAAGGGAGAGGGAGAAAGCGAGAGGGAGAAAGCGAGAGGGAGAAAGCGAGAGGGAGAAAGCGAGAGGGAGAAAGCGAGAGGGAGAAAGCGAGTGGGAGAAAGCGAGAGGGAGAAAGCGAGAGGGAGAAAGCGAGAGGGAGAAAGCGAGGGAGAAAGCGAGGGAGAAAGCGAGGGAGAAAGGGAGAGAGGAGAGAGGGAGAAGGGAGAAAGGGAAAGGGAGAGGGAGAAAGGGAGAGGGAGAAGTGAGAGGGAGAAAGGGAGAGGGAAGAAAGCGAGAGGGAGAAAGGGAGAGGGAGAAAGCGAGAGGGAGAAAGGAAGAGGGAGAAAGGGAAAGGGAGAAAGGGAAAGGGAGGAAAGGGAGAGGGAGAAAGGGAGAGGGAGAAAGGGAGAGGGAGAAAGCGAGGGAGAAAAGGGAGAGGGAGAAGAAGGGAGAAGGAGAAAAGGGAGAGGGAGAAAGCGAGAGGGAGAAAGGGAGAGGGAGAAAGGGAAAGGGAGAGGGAGAAAAGGGAGAGGGAGAAAGCGAGAGGGAGAAAGGGAGAGGGGAGAAAGCGAGAGGGAGAAAGGGAGAGGGAGAAAGCGAGAGGGGAGAAAGGAAGAGGGAGAAAGGGAAAGGGAGAGGGAGAAAGCGAGAGGGAGAAAGCGAGAGGGAGAAAGCGAGGAGAAAGGAGGGAGAGGGAGAGGGAGAAGGGAGAGGGAGAAAGGGAGAGGGAGAAAGCGAGAGGGAGAAAGGGAGAGGGAGAAAGGGAGAGGGAGAAAGGGATAGGGAGAAAGCAAGAGGGAGAAAGCAAGAGGGAGAAAGGGAGAGGGAGAAAGGGAGAGGGAGAAAGGGAGAGGGAGAAAGGGAGAGGGAGAAAGGGAGAGGGAGAAAGGGATAGGGAGAAAGCGAGAGGGAGAAAGGGAGAGGGAGAAAGGGAGAGGGAGAAAGGGATAGGGAGAAAGCAAGAGGGAGAAAGCAAGAGGGAGAAAGCAAGAGGGAGAAAGGGAGAGGGAGAAAGCGAGAGGGAGAAAGCGAGAGGGAGAAAGCGAGAGGGAGAAAGGGAGAGGGAGAAAGCGAGAGGGAGAAAGGGAGAGGGAGAAAGGGAGAGGGAGAAAGGGAGAGGGAGAAAGCGAGAGGGAGAAAGATACTACTGCAGATCTGAATGACGAAGGAGAAAATAACACATCTTTTGTAAGTCGATTTAAGCCTTGAAATTGTGGGAAAGTCATTAAAACGGGTTAAAATGCTAATCTAAAACATAACTGTCTGAATGATGATATATTACTTTAATATTTCAAAAGCTCTAATAAGAGTTTAAGTTCATAAATGAGCAATGTAAAAGTTGGGATACGCACATTATTAACATTTCCTAGGTGTGCTTTTAAATGCAATTGCATATTAAATTGGGTTCCCAAGCTCTCCTGGTACTGTATGGGAAAGGCTCCGAGTTGCGGTAGACAGCAGCAGTCTCAGATATGATGTTCTTTTTTCTCCAGCTCTTGACGGCAGATCTGAGAGGTACCACTCTCTATTCCTACGTGTCTTTCCTTAGACTGTCACCCGCTGACAGTGCTACGGAAAACTATATGGGCCGCTGCTACAGTCTGTGTGTGTGCATACTGCCACACACACACATTCTCACAAACAGATACACACACATAGAGCCACGTATGTATACATGTGCACACCTACAGCCTTATCTAAAAGTAATAATTAGTTTGATTTAAATGCACTTTCTTTCCTGCACGAGACAACTTTACCCAGTTCTACACACTTATTTTGAAAATGGCTACACTGAGGGTTTTGAGCTGAATCCAAACACCACGTACAGCAATGACTGACATACTGAAACTTGTTGTTTAATCAACTTTCACAGTTGCTGTCTGTCTGTGTTTTTCACTGTGGCTAGGTCATCTCTTCAAGGGATGTGGAGGGAGGTTGGAGGAAGGTTTTTCAGATTAATCCTTAAAGTCGCTGAGACAACAGAACAGTGAGATAACGGGAGACAGCGGCCAGTCCTGTCAGCTAGCGTGCGCTTGTCCATGCAGTCAGGGGGAATAGGGGGAATAAATAGCCTGTTGTCCACTTCATTTAGGCCTGGCTTTAGGGAGACGGGCTGAGACAGGTGATGCCTGTGTCCAAATCCCACTCTTCTTTTCTGCTTGGTTGGACTGTAATTTCCTGGGCTTTGGAGAGCAGGCTACGCTGGCCTGCACACAGGAAAACAGGTCTGATGTGCTTTTACGGTGCATGTGTCGCTATGATAAGCTGCTGTGCCCCCCCCCCCCCACCTCCACCATTACCCAACTCAGCCCCAACACCACCACCCCACCCTCTTGCTCCTACCCGCTCCTACCCCACAAGAATACCTACCGACATCAAACATTTAGCCACAAACATGCATGACTTGGTCACTCACCAGTGCATTTGAATGAGACCTTGGAAAATGTTGTTCTACAAAATGATTAATATGTTTGTAAAGCTAGTGGTTGTAAAGGTAGAGGTAAAGATATTGGATAAGGTATTGGTAGAGATAAAGGTATTGGTAGTGGTAGAGGTATTGCTAGTGGTATTGGTAGAGGTATTGGTAGTGGTATTGGTAGTGGTATTGGTAGTGGTAGACGTATTGGTAGTGGTAGTGGTAGATGTATTGGTAGTGGTAGTGTTATAGGTAGTGGTATTGGTAGAGGTATTGGTAGTGGTATTGGTAGAGGTATTGGTAGATGTAGTGGTAGAGGTAGTGGTATTGGTAGAGGTAGTGGTATTGGTAGAGGTAGACGTATTGGTAGTGGTAGTGGTAGATGTATTGGTATTGGTAGTGGAAGTGTGAGAGGTAGAGGTAGTGTTATAGGTAGAGGTAGTGTTAGAGGTAGAGGTAGTGGAATTGGTAGAGGTATTGGTAGTGTTAGAGTAGTGTTAGAGGTAGTGTTAGAGGTAGAGGTAGTGTTAGAGTTATTGGTAGACGTAGTGGTAGAGGTAGAGGTATTGGTAGTGTTAGTGGTAGTGTTAGAGGTATTGGTAGTGGTATTGGTAGACATAGTGGTATTGGTAGAGGTAGTGGTATTGGTAGAGGTAGTGGTAGTGGTAGACGTAGTGGTAGTTGTACTGGTAGTGGTATTGGTAGTGGTATTGGTAGAGGAGGTGGTATAGGTAGATGTAGTGGTATTGGTAGAAATAGTGGTATTGGTAGAGGTATTGGTAGTGGTATTGGTAGAGGTAGTGGTATATGTAGTGGTAGACGTATTGGTAGAGATATTGGTGGACGTAGTGGTAGTGATATTGGTAGAGGAGGTGGTATAGATAGATGTAGTGGTATTGGTAGTGGTCTTGGTAGTGGTAGACGTAGTGGTAGTGGAAGTGGTATTGGTAGAGGAGGTGGTATAGGTAGATGTAGTGGTAGTGGTATTGGTAAAGGAGGTGGTATAGGTAGATGTAGTGGTATTGGTAGAGGAGGTGGTATATGTAGATGTAGTGGTATTGGTAGTGGTATTGGTAGTGGTAGATGTAGTGGCAGTGGTATTGGTAGTGGTATTGGTAATGGTAGTGGTATTGGTAGAGGTAGTGGTATAGGTAGATGTAGTGGTATTGGTAGTGGTATTGTTAGTGGTATTAGTAGTGGTAGATGTATTGGTAGTGGTATTGATAGAGGTATTGGTAGTGGTATTGGAAGTTGTATTGGTATTGGTAGTGGTATTGGTAGAGGTAGTGGTAGTGGTAGTGGTATTGGTAGTAGTATTGTTAGTAGTATTGGTAGTGGTAGATGTATTGGTAGTGGTAGAGGTACTGGTAGTGGTATTGGTAGAGGAGGTGGTATAAGTAGATGTAGTGGTATTGGTAGTGGTATTGGTAGAGGTATTGGTCGAGGTAATGGTAGAGGTATTGGTATTGGTAATGTTAGAGGTATTGGTCGAGGTAATGGTAGAGGTATTGATAGAGGTAATGGTAGAGGTATTGGTAGAGGTAATGGTAGAGGTATTGGTAGTGGTATTGGTAGAAGTATTGGTAGATGTAGTGGTATTGGTAGAGGGAGTGGTAAATGTAGTGGTAGACATATTGGTAGAGGTATTGGTAGACGTAGTGGTAGAGGTATTGGTAGTGGTATTGGTAGAGGAGGTGGTGGTATAGGTTGATGTAGTGGTATTGGTAGTGGTAGACGTAGTGGTAAGGGTAATGGAAGCGGAATTGGTATTGGTAGAGGTAGTGGTATATGTAGATGTAGTGGTATTGTTAGTGGTATTGGTAGTGGTATTGGTAGGGGTAGAGGTACTGGTAGTGGTATTGGTAGAGATATTGGTAGAGGTAATGGTAGAGGTATTGGTAGAGGTATTGGTATTGGTATTGGTATATGTAGTGGTAGATGTATTGGTAGTGGTATTGGTAGAGGTGTTGGTAGATGTACTGGTAGAGGTAGAGGTACTGGTAGTGGTATTGGTAGTGGTATTGGTAGAGGCGATGGTATAGGTAGAAGTAGTGGTATTGGAAGTGGTATTGGTAGATGTAGTGGTATCGGTAGTGGTATTGCTAGTGGTATTAGTAGTGGTAGATGTTTTGGTGGTGGTATTGGTAGAGGTACTGGTAGTGGTATTGGTAGTGGTATTGGTAGAGGTAATGGTAGAGATATTGGTAGAGGTATTAGTAGAGGTAATGGTAGCAAAGTACCTTGTGAAGATGCTGGAGGAAACAGGGACAAAAGTATCTATATCCACAGTAAGACGAGTCCTATATCGACATAACCTGAAAGGCCACTCAGCAAGGAAGAAGCCACTGCTCCAAAACCGCCATTAAAAAGCCAGACTACAGTTTGCAACTGCACATGGGGACAAAGATTGTACTTTTTGGTGGAATGTCCTCTGGTCTGATGAAACAAAAATAGAACTGTTTTTCCATAATGATAATCATTATGTTTGGAGGATAACAGGGGAGGCTTGCAAACCGAAGAACACCATCTCAACCTTGAAGCACAGGGGTGGCAGCATCATCTTGTGGGGGTGCTTTGCTGCAGGAGGGACTGGTGCACTTCACAAAATAGATGGCATCATGAGGGAGATGGCATCATGAGGGAGGAAAATTACATGGATGTATTGAAGCAACATCTCAAGACATCAGCCAGGAAGTGAAAGCTTGGTTGCAAATGGGTCTTCCAAATGGACAATGACCCCAAGCATACTTCCAAAGTTGTGGCAAAATGGCTTAAGGACAACAAAGTCAAGGTATTGGAGTGGCCATCACAAAGCCCTGACTTCAATCCTATAGAACATTTGTGGGCAGAACTGAAAAAGCGTGTGCGAGAAAGGAGGTCTACAAACCTGACTCAGTTATACAGGAGGAATGGGCCAAAATTCACCCAACTTATTGTGGGAAGCTTGTGGAAGGCTACCTGAAACGTTTGACCCAAGTTAAACAATTTAAAGGCAATGCTACCAAATACTAATTGAGTTTATGTAAACTTCTAACCCACTGGGAATGTGATGAAAGAAATAAAAGAAATAAAAGCTGAATTAAATCATTGTCTCTACTATTATTCTGACTTTTCACATTCTTAAAATAAAGTGGTGATCCTAACTGACCTAAGACCAGGAATTTTTACTAGGATTAAAGGTCAGGAATTGTGAAAAACTGAGTTTAAATGTATTTGGCTAAGGTGTATGTAAACTTCCGACTTCAACTGTATATGTAATGTTGAAAAATGCCATCTAATGTAATTGATGGCATTTGGAAAAATGCCTTTCCTCCAGCAACAGCAACAGGCAAAACTGTCAGTTGCTGTTAGAGCAGTCTTAATTTCATTATTCAAAGGCCTTGATTATGATTTCGTCTCAGATTTGATTTAGTCTCAGCAGTTTATCCAATTTGACCCAACAATGTAAGTGTACACCTTAATCTTTACAGTCATGTAGTCCTCAAAATGGAAATATTTTGCACAGACACTAGTGAGCTGCTTCCATTTGTATAATATATTAATACTTTATCTTCCTACCTCATGACAAGGTTCTATCTAAAGTTGCTATCCTAAGTTATTCTTCTGTGCAGAAATGTCATCATCCCTGGATTGATTAGGTTGTGAGTGCCCCGTTGCTTGGCCTTGTGCATTACTGCCAGTAATTCAGTGACTCTGTCGCCCGCTGTGTGGCACGGCCCATAATACACTCAGGTCGGCCTGCCTGAGAGCCAGGAAGGACAACTCTGCTTTCATCCACAGTCAGGAATAGATGGCTGGAGCCAAAGCTCTTAGCCCTGCGATTATGGCTGGACATTTACCACACAGAGGGTACGGGGACAGCTGCACATCTTGACATAGAGGTGGTACAAGATAGAGATGTCTGATCCTTCTTTACTTTGTTCAGATTCTCTCCAACCGTGCATTTACAGTATGTAGGAAGGGAAATGGGCATGTATGTCTATTCCTTTGATGTTAGCAGGCACATTTGGATATGCACTTTACCCACTTTTGTAGGCAAATCATTTCTCACTTGATATACTTTTCCCATTTGATATACATCAGCTTCCCTATTACCACAGTGTCAGTCATGTAACGGTGGTTTATCGGGCATTACACCTGTAAATAGTCTATCACATTGGAGCTCATGGAAAATCTTTCAAGCAACAACTACTTTTCTCACCTTTGAATGAGTTTTTAAATGGACGGCCTTTAAGCACTCTGTGCACATCATCACATGACTGGGAAGATCTTACGCTGGCTCTGGGTCAGCTTGGGTAGTGCACGTAGCACACAAAAGGAGATGAGTAATACCTTGAGAGAGAAGAGCCATTTCTCTACCTTGAAACACCTTGGAAACGCCTTTGTGACTCTTTCAACACATTTCAGAGGAGGATTATTTTTATCTAGCCGCTTCTATAAAAGATTTCCGGCCCTATATCATTATCTGTCTACTATCATTTCATCCCCCTCCCATTCTATCTCTCTAAAGACTGGCTATTTATATCTACACACATCACAAGGTCTTCTTTATCTTTGATGTGAAGAAGGACATTTCAAATACGGTTAAACTTTTTTACATTCTGGAGACAAAAAAACCCGAAGAATTTGCATATACATTTTTATCTTCAAGGCCAGTGTTTGTAAAAAAAATAAAATGGTGTTACTCAATCTAAATTATTTTATACACCTGTTACATATTTATGATGACAGAGAAGATTAATGAGGCCTTTGAATGACCATTATCAATAGCTGTTTAATCACAAGGTGTCTGGCCACCTGGACCCCGAACCTGAAAACCGTGGCACCATTATGTGGGCAGATGATTCCCTCTCCTGTTGTGAAGAAATGAAACAGTCCTGTAGTATTCCCAAACAGCCTTTACAAGGCACAGCTTATGTGGAAATCATTACCCTGTAAACATCACCTGACAGATTTACTGGACATAAAAGTGTTTGCAAAGTAGACGATATGTTAATAAAGTCACAATTGATTGAGCATTTTTCTAAGGAAAACAGCCTAATTTGTACCTGGTGCTGGATGATTGGGTAGTGATGGTTAAGGATGAAGGTTAAGGGTTAAGTGATATGATTGGAAATGCAACAGTAGTCCAGCAGATAGACACAGCAGTGGACAACAGACCAGACGGAGTTCTCACTCTGTCTCACTCTGCATCTGCTGTGTTTATCCTCCCACCAGGGACATGACGTTTGGGATAGATGATCCATCTCTCTTTCCCTCACTCTTGTAAACACTCTCTTTCTCTCCCGCTCTCTCTCTCTCTCTCGCTCAATGTCGCTATCTTGGTCTCTCTATAAGTCCCTCTCTTCAATTCTCTCGGCATTGTCCTCTCAGTATGTCTCCCTCTGAGATTCAACAAGAAAGCATGGCCAGGAAACCGTGAATAAGAAAAAAACAGATTTTTTTTTTCAACAGAGCTCATATTCAGTGCTTTGTACTGTAGGTAGGCAACAGATGTGGACAGGAATTGTGGATTAGAGCCTTTCCCAGTGGGCCTGTGTGAAAAGCTGCCCTGAGCAGCCCTGACTGCATGAGGAACTAGAAAGCAGCACACCCTGTCTAGCACCAGAGATGCACAAACACAAGACGCTGTTGTTGCCAATGCAAGTGCTTTAGCTCACTGGACCAAAGGAGTTATTAGGAACCCAAGAGAGATATTATAAAAGAGATCGTCTTGAAATGGGAACTTCTACTCTGAAGATTGAGAAGAATGGCATTGTGGCAACATTATGATATTGATGCAATTTGATGCTAGATCTCAAGCATGTAAAGACTTTCTGTGTAGCAAACTCCCTTTTATCTTTTCTTAAATACAGAATACTAGAATAGTGGATTATGAAATTCCTTCAACAGACTGTGAACAGGTGTGAACTGAAATGAAATCGAAGCCACATGGGCTTTTTCTCAGTCTGTTCTCCCTGTAGGCTACATTCAACACATCTCTGGCCAGGAGGTACAATTGGACGTTCTCCCTCACTTTTTGTTATTAGCCTCACAGCCAATTAAACAGTCCCTTCCTTCTGGTTTTCAAGGCTTTGGTCCTGAATACACTTCCATCCCTCTGTTTCTCAAAGACTTGGCCAGTCACACAAATCCTCCCTGCTGCTGCATTTGACAATGTGAAGGCAAAGTAGTGCTTTATGGAAAGTAGGAAATCCTCTCTCTCTGCCTCCAGGGGTGGCTGTTTTGAGGTCAGCCAATAAGTATATCCACTGAGGCAGGTTTTATGTGTTGAAGGTAGAGGTAGCTTGAAACAGGCATAGCTGCAGGAGAGCAGAGCAGTCTCTATGGGATGTGAGGAGCGCGTGCAGCAGGCCCCCTTTGAATTCTCTGCAGAGGGGTGACTTGAATGCCTTCGAGGAGATGAATACAGAGTGAATCTCAAACGCGCTGAAATGGAGCGGCTTCCATATGCATGACCTGACTCTTTCAGCACTTCCATTCAGTCCTTTTTGAGTGTATTTAAGGTGGTGATAAAGGCCCAGCTCAGCTCTATGTCCCCCTGACAATGAGGAGAGCCCTACCCTGGTCCAGGCTAGGGCTGTTGAGGTGACTGTATTACTGCAACACCGGTAGTCATGAGTCAGTCAAACTCAATCCAAGGAGGGCCTAGTGTCTGCTGGTTTTTGGTTTATCCTTTCAATTAAGACTTAGGCAACCAGGTGAGGCGAGTTCCTGACTAATTAGTTATTATTATTATTATATATATATTTTTTTGGTATACCTTTATTTAACTAGGAAAGTCAGTTAAGAACACATTCTTATTTTCAATGACGGCCTAGGAACGGTGGGTTAACTGCCTCGTTCAGTGGCAGAACAGATTTTCACCTTGTCAGCTCGGGGGAGCCAATCTTGCAACCTTACAGTTAGTCCAACGCAATAATGACCTGCCTCTCTCTCATTGCACTCCACAAGGAGACTGCCTGTTACGCGAATGCAGTAAGCCAAGGTAAGTTGCTAGCTAGCATTAAACTTCTCTTATAAAAAACTATTAATCATAATCACTAGTTAACTACACATGGTTGATGATATTACTAGATATTATCTAGCGTGTCCTGCATTGCATATAATCTGACTGAGCATACAAGCATACAAGTATCTAAGTATCTGATTGAGCGGTGGTAGGCAGATTAAACATTCATTCAAACAGCACTTTCGTGCGTTTGGCCAGCAGCTCTTTGTTGTGCATCAAGCATTGCGCTGTTTATGACTTCAAGCCTATCAACTCCCGAGATGAGGCTGGTGTAACCGAAGTGAAATGGCTAGCTAGTTAGCGCGCGCTAATAGGGTTTCAAACGCTTCGATGGTGGCTGTTGTTGTTGTGTTGCTGGTTCGAGCCCAGGGAGGAGCGAGGAGAGGGACGGAAGCTATACTGTTACACTGGCAATACTAAAGTGCCTATAAGAACATCCAATAGTCAAAGGTTAATGAAATACAAATGGTATAGAGGGAAATAGTCCTATAATAACTACAACCTAAAACTTCTTACCTAGGAATATTGAAGACTCATGTTAAAAGGAACCACCAGCTTTCATATGTTCTCATGTTCTGAGTAAGGAACTGAAACATTAGCTTTCTTACATAGCACATATTGCATTTTTACTTTCTTCTCCAACACTTTTGTTTTTGCATTATTTAAACCAAAATGAACATATTTCATTATTTACTTGAGGCTAAATTGATATTATTGATGTATTATATTAAGTTAAAATAAGTGTTCATTCAGTATTGTTGTAATTGTCATTATTACAAATAATAAATAAAAATCGGCCGATTAATCGGTATCGGCTTTTTTGGTCCTCCAATGATCGGTATCGGTATCGGCGTTGAAAAATCATAATCGGTCGACCTCTAGTTGGTAGTACCCAACTCGCTAACGACCATCAGGTCGCTAATGGCCTGGTACACAGGGCGTTAATTGTCCCTATAAGCATTCTGACATCAATGCAAATGTAATCGAAAATCATATCAAACACTTATCATCAAACAATATTGTGCTTTTAAAACTCACCTCACTGTATACATATTAAAGCTTATGTATATGCATAGGCATAAGCTGCCGCGGTCATCCCCCTCTTCGAAGGGGGTGACACTCTAGACCCAAACTGTTACAGACCTATATCTATCCTGCCCTGCCTCTCTAAAGTCTTCAAAAGCCAAATAGATCACTGACCATTTCGAATCCCACCGTACCTTCTCTGCTGTGCAATCCGGTTTCTGAGCTGGTCATGGGTGCACATCAGCCACGCTCAAGGTACTAAACGATATCATAACCGCCATCGATAAAAGACAGTACTGTGACTGCCTCGCCTGGTTCATCAACTACTTCAGTGTGTCAAATCGGAGGGCCTGTTGTCCGGACCTCTGGCAGTCTCTATGGGGGTACCACAGGGTTCAATTCTCGGGCCGACTCTTTTCTCTGTATATATCAACGATGTCGCTCTTGCTGCTGGTGATTCCTTGATCCACCTCTACGCAGACGACACCATTCTGTATACTTCTGGCCCTTCTTTGGACACTGTGTTAACAAACCTCCAGACGAGCTTCAATGCCATACAACACTCTTTCCGTGGCCTCCAACTGCTCTTAATCGCTAGTAAAACTAAATGCATGCTCTTCAACCGATCACTGCCCGCACCCGCCTGCCCGACTAGCATCACTACTCTGGACAGTTCTGACTTAGAATATGTGGACAACTACAAATACCTAGGTGTCTGGCTAGACTGTAAACTCTCCTTCCAGATGCATATTAAACATCTCCAATCCAAAATTAAATCTAGAATCTGCTTCCTATTTCGCAACAAAGCCTCCTTCACTCACGCTGCCAAACATACCCTCGTAAAACCGACTATCCTACCGATCCTCGACTTCGGTGATGTCATTTACAAAATAGCCTCCAACACTCTACTCAGCAGTCTATCACAGTGCCATCCGTTTTGTCACCAAAGCCCCATATAGCACCCACCACTGTGACCTGTATGCTCTCGTCGGCTGGCCCTTGCTACATATTTGTTGCCAGACCCACTGGCTCCAGGTCATCTAAGTCTTTGCTAGGTAAAAGTCACTGGTCACCATAGCACGCGCTCCAGCAGGTATATCTCACTGGTCATCCCCAAAGCCAACACCTCCTTTGGCAATGTGTCTCCTTCCAGTTCTCTGCTGCCAATGACTGGAAGAATTGCAACAACAAAAAAATCACACACAAAAAAAAAGACTTCAAAAAGTTGGAGACTTATATCTCCCTCACTAACTTTAAGCATCAGCTATCTGAGCAGCTTACCGATCGCTGCAGCTGTACACAGCCCATCTGTAAATTGCCCATCCAACTACCTACCTCATCTTCATATTGTTTTATTGACTTTTTTGCTCTTTTGCACACCAGTATTTATACTTGCACATCAATATCTGCACATCTATCACTCCAGTGTTAATTTGCTGAATTGTAATTACTTTGCTACTATGGCCTATTTATTGCCTTACCTCCTTATGCCATTTGCACACACTATATATTGTATTTACTTTGCCATCATGGCCTTTTTTTGCCTTTACCTCCCTTCTCACCTCATTTGCTCACATTGTATATAGACTTGTTTATACTGCATTATTGACTGTATGTTTGTTTTTACTCCATGTGTAACTCTGTGTCGTTTTATCTGTCGAACTGCTTTGCTTTATCTTGGCCAGGTCGCAATTGTAAATGAGAACTTGTTCTCAACTTGCCTACCTGGTTAAATAAAGGTAAAATAAATAAATAAAAATATATTATGTTGTGTTATTGACTGTACTTGTGTTTATCCTATGTGTAACTCTGTGTTGTTTTTTAGCTCACTGATTTGCTTTATCTTGGTCAGGTCGCAGTTGGTCGCAGTTGAGAACTTGTTCTGGCCTACCTGGTTAAATAAAGGTGATATAAATACATAAATAGGCCTATACATGAGCCACGCCCCCCAAAAAGCCTGAATTAAAATGGTGATTGTACAGTTATACAATACATAGCCTACTGCTGTCACGTTCGTCATATTGATGAGACCAAGGCTCAGCGTGATAAGCATACATTCTTCTTTTAATTAACAAATAAATACTAAACAAAGAACCGTGCCGCTATATAACACGAGTGCTGACAGGCAACTAAACATAGACAATAACCCACAAAACCAAAATGGTAAATTGGCAACCTAAAGAGGATCCCCAATCAGAGACAACGATAAACAGCTGCCTCTGATGGGAACCAATTCAGGCCACCATAGACCTACATTTACCTAGACAAACCAAAACCCCATAGATATACAAAAAACCTTAGACAAGACATAAACACACATACCACCCTCGTCACACCCTGACCTAACCAAAATAATAAAGAAAACAAAGATAACTAAGGTCAGGGCGTGACAACCGCATATTACACACGGCAGAAAAACAAACAAATTTACATATTTAAGATGTCTTTGGTACATAAATGATTGACAAACAAACCGGTGAGAAATTGGCCTTCTTTTGCTATTGGAGTGCATACGGTTGACGTGTTTTTTCTCTTACCCCTGTTCCTGCCCATTTAATAATGGGACATTCTAAATTGAAACTAATTGTACATATTAGTAAAGACAAGATTATATTGAGAATAGTCCGATGGGTGAAAATATGATCACTTGATGAGAGAACAGCGATGGCAGCCTGAGGCAAGTAACAGAGCGCAAGCTTTTTCTCAAATCATCAATATACTCGCATCATGCAGCCCTTATATGTTTTGATTTCTAAGACATTCTAAGGTTTGTATTATTCACAGCTAAAGTTGCCAAATAACTCTAAATCAAGCATATAGGACCTGTTTCAAATTATAACTTTTGCGTTCAACATAGCCACTTCATATGCACACTCTCTCCGGAATGGGAAAACCATCCTTTCTATTTTATTCAGCTAAGTTCAATTATATTCTTCTTACTATAAAATCATATTATATAAAATAATGGCACGGGATACCTTGTCTGCCAACTGTTGAAGCCTACGGCAATTTAATGACCACCACAGCCCTTGTCCAGGCCACACACAGCCACAGCACAGGTCCCTCTTCTCTAATGAACCCATTCTCTAGCTGCCCTCACAGAGATTCCAGATTCAAAGCAAAGGTGTTCATACTGCGCGAGAGAGAGAGAGAGAGAGAGAGAGAGAGAGAGAGAGAGAGAGATGGGGGGGTTAGTTTGAGATACTTTAAGCCTTTAAGCAATCCAAAGCCTTTTCTCCAAAAGAGTTGATGTAGTTAGCAGCCAATTCTATGTAGCATTACGAACTGATTAGAGAGAAACAGAGGCATTTTAACATGCAATACATGGTGTTGCTTCTGCAGCTGTCTAACTCCCCTCATCCTCTGTGTTAGTGAGATAATGCTTGTTCAAAGCGTGTGTTAGTGGTTTCTGTAGTCCAGGGAGGGAAGCCAGTAAATGGCTCTCTGCATCTTAAGAGGAGCAGTCATTCTCATGTCAAGGTTACTGAGTATTTTCTTCTGAGTACGAGGTGTGTGCATCAGAAATTATTTTCATGAATGTTCATTTTAGGACCAAGGCCTTGGCAGGGGGGCATGTTAGAGTTCAGAAATCTTATTTCTGACAACACAGACCATCAAAACAATATGCATTTTAAACCATTTCACCTGCGTTTTAGATTAAAAGTCAACAGTGTTTTATTTTTGCTTCAATAGAGTGATCAGGGACGTGCAACTACAGTTTTCCTTCACAGAAAATACATTAGTACAACACATTCGGCAGAATATTGCTTCATTTTCATCAGATGACAACAGAAGTGCAATGCTATTTGGCTAGCAGCCACACAAGTAAATTAGCTTATAATGAAAAAGAAAGGTATTTTTTGCAAAAACGATGCATGGTCATCATATTTCTAAGGTGTATCATGCTTTAAGTTTAACTTGCATTTTACTGGAGAGAAATAGGCTACACGGAGGGAAAAGTACCAGAGCACTGTCTGCTGATGTAATGCCCATTTGTGAATTCTCATCATAGGGGAGAAGTGCAACTGAAGAACAAAATGAGTCTGATGACAAGCAGAAATGACAATAAGAAGCATTTTTAGATCTGTGTTTACAAAATGCAGTAAGATATTTCTTATGCATTTTATCATTTCTTTCTGCGTGAAAAACGTGACCCCTGCTTGGGGAACGAGCTCAATGTGGGAGCTATCAATGCTACATGACTCAAACTGAGATGATGCATGGTGTTTTATTCACTATACAGTAAATGGTAGAGGTGACTCTTGAATGTTGAATAAGAGGGAAGCAGAAAGAACCACTCAGAGAGGGCTGAACTATCATAAAGGAGAGCAGAGAGCTCTTGGGCAATTCCATGGGAATGGAATTACACTGAGAAGAATATTTTTCACTTAGAAATGAATGCCAAACAAATATTGTTGAAGTTTTACAAAAACATATTTACAAGAAAAAATGTACAGATAAAACGTTTTGCAAAAGAATAAACTGAGAGAGATTTTACTATAATTCTGTTCCAAAACTTTGCATCGGCTCAGTTTCCAGGAAATTAGTTTATTTATTTTACAATGTAAATTGTTTAAGTAGTCATTGTGCATAGAGTTGTATGGTTTGTTCAACTTTGAAACCAATGGTTTTTGTTAGGTTTTCGTTAGATCCTTTACAGTGGAATTGCCCTCTTATGGCTCAATGTGACATTTTTGATCTCTTAGTGATAAAGATAGAGAAATAGACCGAACCACTCAGAGAGAGAAGGAGAGAGAGAGAGAGAGAATGAGGGAGAAAGAGAGACAGAGAGAGGTGAGTAGTCTGATCTCCACAGTTTGTGAAATCACGGCCAGCTCAGCTAATAAACATGGTGTAATGGCTTCAGAGTGATCATTTGTGGGGATGTGACAGCCAGGGATGTGCACAGGGTGTAATTTTCTCCCCAGCGAGAGAAGACCATCTTCTCTCGTTCTCCCTGCCTTTAATAAGTAATTTCCCTCCAAATGAAATCACTGCCTCCTCTTACAAACATACCAATTTGCAACTTGAGGAAATATTTGGAGTGATCCGCGACAGAAACCGCTACCTCATTTTCTTAACAAGCACAGAGCTGTGTACAGAATGCAATGCAGAGCCACTGGGCTTCCCATGGTAGCTAACTGCCTCCCTCTCAGGAATGGCACTGGGAAATTAGGCCAGCGTGCCTGTCATTGATTTAGTTTGAACTGTGAAGTTCTCTCACTGCCTTTGACTCATTTTCTCAGGGAACCACAAGCTTGCAGAGAGCATTACCAGTCATTCAGCATGCAGATTTAGCCAAGAATGCCCAATGACTGTATTTTCAGTGTATTAAATTACAGTACATTTTCTTTTTGTCTAGAATTCTCCATTAATGTTGACCCTTGGGCTTTAAGAAGTGATCTAGTTATCCCCAGGAGCATAAAGGGACTGAATGTACGGTAGGCTACAGGTTCTTATGTGCTATAAACTCCTACATATGCAGCACCCCTGCTCTATTCCTCTGTGGCCACAGGCTTTCATCCACTCTGAGATGCTACTTGGGCACGTGCCATGGCGACGCATGGGTGTGCTAATTCAGTCAACCCTACAGAACATGTGAGAGACTATGGGAGCAACATGTGTTTCATGGTCCCAGGTGTCTCTTTGAGAGAAAGAAAAAGAGAAGGATGAAGGGTTACACATTTGGAAAAGTGTTGTCCTACCTTGTGAAAGTTGGAAAGTTAATCTTACCATGCTTGGGTTCTGATGAATGCTTTGTAGGTTATGCAGGGTTTGTTGGCACGGTCTGATCACATTTTCAATCATTGTAGTCTCTCTATTGTCTTCTACTTCAATTGACTTATTCAGCAGTATGCAAAGCCGTGTCTCACTGCGTTGCTTTAGCTGACTTGTCGTAGGGTTTCACCCATGATTTACGTTCTCTCGATTAGAGGTCCTGGGCTACAGACAAGCGCTTATTCCAAGTACTTAGAGATAAGAATCTCAGGTGATCTAAGGTCAAATGTTCTAATGCCCAATAAAAATGCTTGTCGTAAGAAGACCGCCTGATAATATGTAGAAGGTAAAGCGATGAGTTGAATCTGATGCCCAGAGTATGTATGAATAATGAATGTATATATACATAATGGATGTGCAGTCACACACTTCAGTGAGCAGTGGATGGTGTGGTTGCCTTCAGCTCTCTCATAATTCACTGGTCTCTCTCATTAATCTGGCCCTGGTTCAGAATGATGAGGAAATGAAGCAGGGAGCCGTGCTCCAGTACAGTCTCCAGTACAGTCTCCAGTACAGTCTCCATGACATGGCCATCCACCGGCCAGAAGGGTCGTCTCACCTCGCCAGAGATATAGCTCCAGTCAGACTAATTAAGACAGACAAAGACAGAAAGACAGAAAGAGCTTACGAAAGGAAGGGAGGAAGGAAGAAATGCAGTGCAGTACACATAAGTTATGTACACTGCATTGAATTGTGCTTCTCTGTACAGCACCAGGAGTACTCACTCAGTCAGTGTAAAGGGCACTACACACCCTTCACAAAATGGTCGGTTCCAAATATTTGAGCCACACAAAAGTACTTAGAACTATGTAGAAAATGGCACACCGTCACTGCGCTTGCATAGTTTATGCCAGCAGCATACCACCCAACATCCCACTGCTGGCTTGTGTGTGAAGCTAAGCAGAGTTGGTCTTGGTCTGTCCCTGGATGGGAGACTAGATGCTGCTGAAAGTTATGTAAGAGGTTCCCTTTCCTCTGGTCAAAAAAGATATATCCCAATCCAGTGATTGGGGACATTGTCCTGTGTAGGGTGCTGTCTTTTGGATGGGATGTTAAACGGGGTGTCCTGACTCACTGTGGTCACTGAAGATCCCATGGCACTTATCGTAAGAGTGTTCTGGCTAAATTCCCAATCTGGCCTTCATACCATTGTGGCCACCTAATCATCCCCAGTTTACAATTGGCTCATTCCTCTCCCCTCTAACTATTCCCCAGGTTGTTGTTGTATATTAGAATGTGTTCTCAGTCAACTTACCTGGTAAAATAACCTTTAACTGTGAGAGTAAGTACACTTGACAGAGTGTAATCAGCTGTCAGATATATGTAAGAAAGGGAATAGCTGAAAACAACAGGTAAGTGATATCATTTAGCTGAGGTGTGTTGGCTGCCGCTGAGCGACTGCCAACACAAAGGTGTTTTAAGGGGCAGGTGACGTTTGAGGTTGTTACAGGCATACGGTATTCACAGGCCAGTGTTTGAAGTCGGGCTTATGTAAGACGCTTCCTTTGTCTCCATTGCAGATGACGGCTCTGTTGATATGATACATTCTCCAATGATCAGACGTAAGGTGCCTCGATCACAGCTAATGTTATCTTAGTCACTCAGACACGGCGTGCTGTGAGGTATGTATGTCAGGGAGACTTTCAATAGGACTCACAGGGGGGCCTGTTTATAAATCCCTGTCTCTGAAAGAAACCTTTTGTGTCCCTAAATATCCCTAAATGAATGTGTTATCTAATTTAGCTGTTACCCTATTCATGTTGTGTGTGTGTGTGTGTGTGTGTGTGTGTGTGTGTGTGTGTGTGTGTGTGCGCATCTGTGAGCAGGTGGGACTGTGTGTGGGTGTGGGTATGCGTGTGTGTGTGTGTGTGCATCTGTGAGCAGGTGGGACTGTGTGTGTGTGTGTGTGTGTGTGTGTGTGTGTGTGTGTGCATCTGTGAGCAGGTGGGACTGTGTGTGGGTGTGGGTATGCGTGTGTGTGTGTGTGCATCTGTGAGCAGGTGGGACTGTGTGTGGGTATGTGTGTGTGTGTGTGTGTGTGTGTATGCTTGTCAGGATTAGTATATGTGTTTGATTGTTACATCTTTTTTTATGGTACTGGTACTCCCTACATGTAGCTCTACTCTTGTGTTACTATTATTCTTTTTATGATTATTTATTAACTCAACATCGTTGGACTGGTGTATGACAGCCATGTAATCTCCATACACAAACATTGGCAGTACAAAGGCCTTACTGAGCTCAGTGACTTTCAACGTGGCACCGTTATAGGATGCCACCTTACCAACAAGTGAGTTTGTTAAATTTCTGCCCTGCTAGCGCTGCCCCAGTCAACTGTAAGTACTGTTGTTGTGACTTGGAAGTGGGAGGCCACACAAGCTCACAGATCGTGACTGTTGAGAGCGGAAGCATGTAGCGCGTAAAAAAACATCTGTCCTCAGTTGCAACACTCACTACCGGGTACCAAACTGCCTCTGGAAGCAACGTCAGCACAATAACTGCTCATCGGGAGCTTCATGAAATGAGTTTCCATGTCCGAGCAGACACACACAAGCCCAAGAGCACCAATGCCAAGCTTCTGCTAGAGTGGTGTCAAGCTTGCTGCCATTGGACTGCCAGTACCCGACCTCACTAATGCTCCTGTGGCTGAATGGAAGCAAATCCCTGCAGCAATGTTCCAACATCTAGTGGAAAGCCTTCCAGAAGGGTGGAATCTGTGGGACCAACTCCATATTAATGCTCATGATTTTGGAATATGTTCGACGAGCAGGTGTCCACATACTTTTGGTCATGTAGTGTATATCCTATATGTTTTTACGTTTGTTTCCTGTGTGTTTGCGTGGGACATGGTTTGCTGGAGAAGATGAGATTGTGAGTTTTCTCGTGTGAGCACCATTAGTTGAGAGTCAGCAGTTTTGCTGATGAAGACAGAGGTAGAGGAAATGGCCCCTCCATAAATACCCTGCTACTGTACTGTAGTCTGTCTGTGTGCTGCTGCTTCCCCACCGACTACACCGCCGAGAAGTGAGGAGAGGAGTTGATGATCTATAGGGCCATTAGGCCTCTAACCCCTAACTCTCTCACTTTACTTGCATCTCTGTCATTACTACCATTATGCCTTGTTCTCTGGGCCTGGGGCCCACCATTGGAGATAGAGGGAGAGAGGATGACCTGTGTGATAAAGAGGGGGAGTGGTGTCATGCATTACTGATAGTGAGGGGAGCAGGAGCAGCTAATATGCTAGATAAGAGAGGAGTAGAGCACCGACACCACTCTCTGTGATGGATACCTTCGGTCTGGTCTTTCTGGGGAATTATCCTGTTAGCTATACCTATTGGACAGCAGAGAGGAAGAAGGGGCATTCCATTTCCTTATTGTGTGATAGGGTAGACAAAGGGGATGTTAGAATGACACAAATTATGTTATGTTTGAGAGCGGCTCCTGATGTTCATCTGTTGAAATGACACTGATCCAGTCTGGGATGTAAAACACTTTCAAGGTACCGGTACATGATGTCTTCTTAAGATAGAATCTTATATCTTAAGACAGGGCAGAGTGCAATGAGCATAATGAGTAGCTCTCCATATAAACTTGTACTCTGAGTCCGGTAGGGAAAAATGAACTTCTTATTTCAGCGTTGAAGTCGACGGGTGGAATTGAATGGTCAGGCACAATGACCACATTTACATGCCCACCAATATCCCGTTGTTATTCAGGATACTCAAGTATTCAATTTTTGAGTCGACGCAAATAAACATCATATCCTGTTTAAAATAAGCCGAAAAAGCTTGTGTCCCGGTTATGAGAAACCCGGATAAGATGCCTGGGACATGCTGATCTAAGACCGGATACTGTGGCATGTAAAAATCTCATCCCATTTACTGTTGTTTTTGCAATCTGCACAAGCTCAGTTTCTCATATCCTGGGTGTTGTGTGATAATGTTTTCACCTTATAATTTAGGCCATATTATAATTTCCGACATTTGTTTGTCAACTACAGTTTGATACATGCAGCTTCTCTTCTGTCATAAATTGTTGCCCCAGAAGACTAAATAAAGTAATGCTCACCAGAATAGCACCTTACATTGATAGAATGAATGCATTGGTAATCTAGTTAACACAGGTAAAGTTGTCTGTTTAGTTTAAGGACCTGCGAGAAAATGCAATAATTCCAAAACAGTAGAAAGATTGTTTTAAGCAAATGAAAGCTGAGAAAACGATGGAACGCAGTTCTGGTAAGACTTCAGTTCGTCTTGAGTACATATTTTATGTGATTGAAATTCTCTGCTTGCATAACAGTGTCAAAGATAACAAGTTACACGCGCATTCACATTTTTTCAAGAGACACTGAATGAAAGAAATCATATTTCTCCACCCCTGTTCCCAAGACAAAATGTATATTTGTTTTATAAATTTACTGCAAAAATGTAATATTATATGAGGCTACATGTGAGAGGTTATGGGCCTACAGTCAGTGTCCACATTTCAGTTACTATTCCATTTAACCTCGTGAGCGAGATATCAAAAGTGTATGTAAACAGTTTATCCAGAATAAGACCTTAAGCGGGATATAAGCTACTCTCCGTAATACTGTACGCATGTAAAAGTGGTCCCTGACTAAGAAGAGTCTTGGGCTCACACTCTGACTCTGAGTATTAAAGTCAGCTTGTTTGTGTCAGATGTTGGGATTTGTTTGTTTCGCCTGTGCTCTGCTAAGCCGGAGAGATTCCCCCGGTGAGGGATGCCAGGCCCATACTGCACCTTTAGGAGCTGTTGAATACATGAATAAGTGATACAGGCCTGTAGAGGGGGGAGGGGTTGGGGAGCAAAAAAGAGAGAGAGAGAGAGAGAGAGAGAGAGAGAGAGAGAGAGAGAGAGAGAGAGAGAGAGAGAGAGAGAGAGACTAATGAGAAGCCAGGAGGAGCACCACAGCACTGGGGGCTTACGTACAGTCTGTCTCCAGGAACTCCAGGGGCCTCATTTATACATGTTGGGTATGCACAAAACATGCTTGTACCAGTTGTCACCCAAAAATGTGCATTTTTTAAAAACTAAACATGAGAATGTGCTTGTCCTCCCACAAACTTTAGACCATGCGTACGCAGTTTCTAGTGGTTGAAGAATTGCGTTGCAAGAAGGCAAAAGTAGCCTAGTAGCCTTGTGCAAATGGGGAATATATGATGACGTATTCATAACCAAAAAGTATAAAAATAAATCTATATACGATGTAAGCAAATGAGGTGAGATAAGGGAGGTAAAGGCAAAAAAAGGCCATGGTGGTGGAGTAAATACAATATAGCAAGTAAAACACTGGAATGGTAGATTTGCAGTGGAAGAATGTGCAAAGTAGAAATAAAAATAATGGGGTGCAAAGGAGAAAAATAAATAAATACAGTAGGGGAAGAGGTAGTTGTTTGGGCTAAATTATAGATGGACTTTGTACAGGTGCAGTAATCTTTGTAGTTCGTTCCAGTCATTGGCAGCAGAGAACTGGAAGGAGAGGCGGCCAAAGGAATAATTGGTTTTGGGGGTGACCAGAGAGATATACCTGCTGGAGTGCGTGCTACAGGTGGGTGCTGCTGTGGTGACCAGCGAGCTGAGATAAGGGGGGACTTTACCTAGCAGGGTCATGTAGATGACCTGGAGCCAGTGGGTTTGGCGATGAGTATGAAGCGAGGGCCAGCCAACGAGAGGTCGCAGTGGTGGGTAGTGTATGGGGCTTTGGTGACAAAACGGATGGCACTGTGATAGACTGCATCCAATTTATTGAGTATGGTATTGGACGCTATTTTGTAATTGGCATCGCCGAAGTCGAGGATCGGTAGGATGGTCAGTTTTACAAGGGTATGTTTGGCAGCATGAGTGAAAGATGCTTTGTTGCAAAATAGGAAGACAATTCTAGATTTAACTTTGGATTGGAGATGTTTGATGTGAGTCTGGAAGGAGAGTTCACAGTCTAACCAAACACCTAGGTACTTGTAGTTGTCCACATATTCTAAGTCAGGTGCAGGTGCAGGCAGCGATCGGTTGAAGAGCATGCGTTTAGTTTCATTTGTATTTAAGAGCAGTTGGAGGCCACGGAAGGAGAGTTGTATGGCATTGAAACTCGTCTGGAGGGTTGTTAACACAGTGTCCAAAGAAGGGCCAGAAGTATACAGAATGGTGTCGTCTGCGTAGAGGTGGATCAGAGAGTGACATCATTGATGTATACAGAGAAGAGAGTCGGCCCAAGATTTGAACCCTGTGGCACCCCCATAGAGACTGCCAGAGGCCAGGACAACAGGCTCTTCGATTTGACACACTGAACTCTATCAGAGAAGTAGTTGGTGAACCAGGCGAGGCATTCATTTGAGAAACCAAGGCTATCGAGTCTGCCGATGAGTCGAAAGCCTTGGCCAGGTCAATGAATATGGCTGCAGACTATTGTTTCTTATCGATGGTGGTTAAGATATCGTTTAGGATCTTGAGTGTGGCTGAGGTGCACCCTTGACCAGCTCTGAAACCAGACTGCATAGCGGAGAAGGTGCCGTGGGATTCGAAATGGTTGGTAATCTGTTTGTTGACTTGGCTTTCGAAGACCTTAGAAAGGCAGGGTAGGATAGATATAGGTCTGTCGCAGTTTGGGTCAAGAGTGTCCGTAGCTGCTTTCCAATCTTTGGGAATCTCAGACGACACAAAAGAGAGGTTGAACAGGCTAGTAATAGGGGTTGCAACCATTTCGGCAGATAATTTTAGAAAGAAAGGGTCCAGATTGTCTAGCCCAGCTGATTTGTAGGGGTCCAGATTTTGCAGCTCTATCAGAACATCAGCTAGATATACTAATTCCAATACTACCAAAGTTTACAGCCAATAATGGCGATATTGTCACCATAAAAGGTGAATAATGGGCGTTAATTCAGGCAGAGTTTTAGTTCATGCTCATTCACACGTGCACAGTTTGACGACAGGTCTGATTTATAATGTGAAATGTGTATATACTGTATGGCAACTTCAACAGTGAAGAGGTGACTCCGGGATGCTGGCCTACTAGGCAGAGTTGCATAGAAAAAGCCATATCTCAGGCTGGCTAATAAAAATAAAATATTAAGATGGGCAAAAGACCACAGACACTGGACAGAGGAACTCTGCCTAGAAGGCCAGCATCCTGGAGTCGCCTCTTCATTGTTGAAGTTGAGACTAGTGTTTTGCGGGTACTATTTAATGAAGCTGCCAGTTGAACGAGATCTTCAGTTCATCTGCAATATCTCGGATGGAATAGCCTTCATTTCTCAGAACAAGAATAGACTGAAGAGTTTCAAAAGAAAGTTATTTGTTTCTGGCCATTTTGAGCCTGTAATCGAACCCACAAATGTCGATGCTCCAGATACTCAACTTGTCTAAAGAAGGCCAGTTTTATTGCTTCTTTAATCAGGACAAGAGTTTTCAGCTGGGCTAACATCATTTCAAAAGGTTTTTCTAATGATCAATTAGCCTTTCAAAATGATAAACTTGGATTAGCTAACACAACGTGCCATTGGAACACAGTATTGATGGTTGCTGATAATGGGCCTCTGTACGCCTATGTAGATATTCCATTACAAATCTGCCATTTTCAGCTACAATAGTCATTTGCAACATTAACAATGTCTACACTGTATTTCTGATCAATTTAATGTTATTTAAATGGACAAAAAAATAGCTTTTCTTTAAAAACAAGGACATTTGTAAGTGACCCCACATTTTTGAACTGTAGTGTAGGTGTTCCTTTTGTCCAGGTGGGAAAGGGCAGTGTGGAGTGCAATAGAGATTGCATCATCTGTGGATCTGTTTGGGCGGTATGCAAATTGAAGTGGGTCTAGGGTTTCTGGGATAATGGTGTTGATGTGAGCCATGACCAGCCTTTCTACAGACGTGAGTGCTAAGGGTCGGTAGTCATTTAGGCAGGTTACCTTCGTGTTCTTGGGCACAGGCACTATGGTGATCTGCTTGAAACATGTTGGCATTACAGACTCGGACAGGGAGAGGTTGAAAATGTCAGTGAAGACACCTGCCAGTTGGTCAGCGCATGCTCGCAGTACTCGTCCTGGTAATCCGTCTGGCCCTGCGGCTTTGTGAATGGTGACCTGTTTAAAGGTCTTACTCACATCGGCCACAGAGAGCGTGATCACAAAGAGGATAGAGAGAGTTTTGTTGAGAACGGAATGTATATTTTTTTTTAAATAACATTCTTAGAAAGTTCTTTCAATGTTACAAATGTTTTTTTCTTAATGTTCTGAGAACACGAGGAAACACCTGTAGGAAACGTTATGCTGAAGTACTGAAATTCCCACAGAAGAACATTGTTTATTAATGTTCTTTGATCAATTTGAGAACATTACTTTAAATAAAACCACAAGGAAACCTGTAGGAAACGTTATGCTGAAATACTGAAATTCCCACCTAAGAAACATATGGTTCTCAGAACGCTATCTTCTACCTGGGTGTCTTGTACCATTCCCAGAACATTGTGGGAAGGTTGTAGGCAAAATAACCGTAGGACAACCATGCTATCATCAAGCTCCTGTGGTTTGAAGCTTTGTAGGACCTCTTCATATCTGAGGGCAGGCCTAATGTGTCCTCTCATTGTGTCTGCTCCTCAGTAACATGGCAGAGCAGCATAGGTCACTAACACCAGATCCATCTGCTCAAGTCAGGAACAGGAACTTGCTAGCACTCGTTTCTCCTGCTGGTTGAGAGATTAAAATGACGGCCGTTAACTTTTATCACTGTCCATCTATTCATAAAATTATAGTCTCTGCTGCTGTAATGTTGGGAAAGAGAGAGAGAACAGAGACAAATGAGTAGTACTCGATTGGCGCGACTCGCCGCTCTTTACATAGTTTACAGTTATTTTATGAATGGTGAAATATTGTAGTTACTGTTTTATGTGCTACCTGTGTGTGTGTGTGTTTGAGTGCGAGGATAAGTACATAAACTACTCTTGTTCATACAATATAGACTAGTTTTTGATTGATTTGCGCTTTTTCCGATACATTTATCTCTCAGACATGTAACAGACAATCAGGTATTCTATGCGTTCACCTGTCTAAATGAATGTCATTCTGTATAAACCTTGTCATACCAGCTGTATAACTGAACTCCTGTCCTGACCCTTGTGTGTCCTGTCTGCAGCTGGAGGTGTCTGTGACAGACCTGAGTGGGAAGCTGGTGGAGGGTCCTGTAGCCCTGCTGGTGGACGTCAACGACCAGAATGACAACAGGCCCATCTTCAAGGAGACCCGCTACGCTGGGGAGGTGCTGGAGGGCTCACCTACTGGTAGGTGGCGGTGCTCTCTCTGCTTATCTATGGCAATGTTGACCAGGGTCGTATTAATCAGTGCAAAACATTTGCTAAACATTTTGCAATGGAGAACGAAGCATTTATGATTGAACAAGTTCAGGGAATCCTCCACCTTTTGGGTAATTTGCTTAATTTTAGTTCCTAGTGAAGATGACCACGGTTAAGGGAAAGCTGGTATGAAGATAGTGATGCAGTGTCATCATCAGCCTACTGCCTGCCACTGTCAGCTGTGACCATTCTTTGACCCGACTTCATATTGCTGCATTAATGGTGGTCTGATGTCTGAGACGAGCTGAAAGCAGCTGAGAGGACAAAAAAGGGTCAGGAAAATGCAGGAGTAATTATGGTGTCATATTGATTATTTGTGTTCCGTACTTAAGAACAGAATTGAATGTATCCTCAATTTTGAAAAACATCCACCAAGACTGAACTTGGTGGAAAAATATTCATCAAGAATCTCTGAAGAAAACATGTTTTCCCCCCATTAATGTGTCAGAATAATACACGTGTTTCACACCTTGTCAGACAAGGTGACCATAGAAAGGTGAGCATCATCATTTGAGCTTTCATTCCTTTTTTTTCATTTTACAGGACTATTGTTGTTGTGTGTATGTTGTTTAATGACTCACACAGGAAGCAGACCATTTGGAGAGTGGATGACATCTCCTTTCTCCTCTCCTCTTCTGTGTGCTGCTGAAATAAAATTAAAAAAGTCAGGGAAACAGAGCAGAGCCTTTGGAGGTCTGAACTTTTTCCTCTGTTCTCCTGCTGGCTCTGCTGCTCTGCTATCCCGGGTCTGGTCCCTTGTCCTCATTCGCTCCTCAACCTCTCTGGGCTGGTTACCGTGACAACCTCAAACACTTTTGGCTTACACCAGTCACAGAGGACCTCACCCTCCTGTGTGTGTGTGCGTGTGCGTATGTGTTAGTGGGTGTGTAATCGCGTGTCTGTATTAGTGTGTGAGAGAGATAGCGAAAGAAAGACAGAGACAGTGAGTTTGCACAAAACAAAAGGGTAATGAGACAGAGCAGAGATGATATCAGGACCGAACTCTGTAAAGAGCTGACTTGTGCTCATATCATTAGCACACAAACAAATATACTGTACATAACACTCAGTAGCAGCTGCAGCAGCAGCAGATAAGGCTGAAAAGTCGTCAGGCAAGAGACATTAATCACACAGTCAGTAGAGTAACACAGTGTTATTCCCCATGGTGACAAAAGTCTTCAACTGCAGTGTTTGGCTGTATGGATCTTTACAGCTAGGCTAATGAAAGGATAATGATGTGCTAGCTATCACCGGGGCTATAAAACAGTAGGCACAGGGATTTTGGTTGCACTTAGAACTAATATTATGAACCAAAGCAGGTTTTTCTAATAGCCAAAGGGCCAAATGATGGAATTATTTTAGAGTTCCCTGTAGCTCTTTGTAAAGTTATGGCTTAAAGCCTCGCAGCGAATTGTGTGGGATTCAGGAATATGACAAATACCCAGCAGGCTAGGTTTTATTGGGTTATGGAGGTTTAGGCCAAAATACAGATGAATCATCTTAGTTTTAAGTCTGAATCCGTTTACGGAGACAAGTTAACTCAAGGTTTCGCAAACTCAGCTGCATTCACTTTTCAGAACTCATTTTCTGCCTAGTTTGGATTCAATTTTGATCTACAAAGTACATTCAGGTCCTCCCGTGACTCGGTTTAATAAGATGGATGCTGATTTGTTTTATTTGCAATTATATGTTTCATAGACACTCTGGTCTTGATTTAATTTCACTATGTCTTCATCTGACATCTCTTTGGAGCAGTTGCCATGGTAAATCAAATTGAAATGAGGGATAGGACTGATGATGTACAGAGGAGTCAATTCAATCCCTGCTCTCACTTCTCTGCTGCACTGCTCATGGTTGGTGGGGGCTGGGGGGGGGGGGGGGGGGGGGTAGGGGGATACATTTTCTGTCCATCAAACACAGTGCCAGCAGAATGTAATGAGATACATTTTGTGGTATTTGCCCCTGCTCCTGAGAGGCGGCATCAGGCAAGGTGGCCACATAAAAAATACTACCGTTTTCCATAGAATACTATAGTATTTCTATAGACTTCTGTAGTAAACTGTAGTATACTACACACTGTAGTATCCCTCAATCATCTGTAGTACTTAGTATAGAATGTTGTAGTATATTGTTGAATATTATGGTAAATACTACAGTATTATCCACAAAACCCTACAGTCCACAAAACTTTTTTTTAAACTATAGTAAATACTACAGTAATTGTATACAGTGGGGCAAAAAAGTATTTAGTCAGCCACCAATTGTGCAAGTTCTCCCACTTAAAAAATTAGAGAGGCCTGTAATTTTCATCATAGGTACACTTCAACTACGACAGACAAAATGAGTGAAAATAAATCCAGAAAATCACATTGTAGAATTTTTAATAAAAGGTTTTTGCAAATTATGGTGGAAAATAAGTATTTGGTCAATAACAAAAGTTTATCTCAATACTTTGTTATATACCCTTTGTTGGCAATGACAGGGGTCAAACGTTTTCTGTACGTCTTCACAAGGTTTTCACACACTGTTGCTGGTATTTTGGCCCATTACTCCATGCAGATCTCCTCTAGAGCAGTGATGTTTTGGGGCTGTTGCTGGGTAACACGGACTTTCAACTCCCTCCAAAGATTTTCTATGGGGTTGAGATCTGGAGACTGGCTAGGCCACTCCAGGACCTTGAAATGCTTCTTACGAAGCCACTCCTTCGTTGCCCGGGCGGTGTGTTTGGGATCATTGTCATGCTGAAAGACCCAGCCACGTTTCACCTTCAATGCCCTTGCTGATGGAAGGAGGTTTTCACTCAAAATCTCACGATATATGGCCCCATTCATTCTTTCCTTTACACGGATCAGTCGTCCTGGTCCCTTTGCAGAAAAACAGCCCCAAAGCATGATGTTTCCACCCCCATGCTTCACAGTAGGTATGGTGTTCTTTGGATGCAACTCAGCATTCTTTGTCCTCCAAACACGACGAGTTGAGTTTTTACCAAAAAGTTATATTTTGGTTTCATCTGACCATATGAGATTCTCCCAATCTTCTTCTGGATCATCCAAATGCTCTCTAGCAAACTTCAGACAGGCCTGGACATGTACTGGCTTAAGCAGGGGGACACGTCTGGCACTGCAGGATTTGAGTCCCTGGCGGCGTAGTGTGTTACTGATGGTAGGTTTTGTTACTTTGGTCCCAGCTCTCTGCAGGTCATTCACTAGGTCACCCCATGTGGTTCTGGGATTTTTGCTCACCGTTGTGATCATTTTGACCCACGGGGTGAGATCTTGCGTAGAGCCCCAGATCGAGGGAGATTATCAGTGGTCTTGTATGTCTTCCATTTCCTAATAATTGCTCCCACAGTTGATTTCTTCAAACCAAGCTGCTTACCTATTGCAGATTTAGTCTTCCCAGCCTGGTGCAGGTCTGCAATTTTGTTTCTGGTGTCCTTTGACAGCTCTTTGGTCTTGGCCATAGTGGAGTTTGGAGTGTGACTGTTTGAGATTGTGCACAGGTGTCTTTTATACTGATAACAAGTTCAAACAGGTGCCATTAATACAGGTAACGAGTGGAGGACTGAGGAGCCTCTTAAAGAAGAAGTTAGAGGTCTGTGAGAGCCAGAAATCTTGCTTGTTTGTAGGTGACCAAATACTTATTTCCTACCATAATTTGCAAATAAATCCATTACAAATCCAACAATGTGATTTTCTGGATTTTTTTTCTAAGTTTGTCTGTCATAGTTGAAGTGTACCTATGATGAAATTTACAGGCCTCTCTCATCTTTTTAAGTGGGATAACTTGCACAATTGGTGGCTGACTAAATACTTTTTTGCCCCACTGTATACCCTGCCAATTCTCCTTCTCCATAACCCAATTTGTGCCACCTGTAAGTGAGAAACTTACATGCCAAGTATAGACCATATATTGGGGTCCCTACTTGTTATAGAAAAGAGCAGAAGCTCTGAAATCTCCATTCAGAATCCAGTCCTAGCTACCTACTTACCTGTCTAACTACAGGTAATGGAAAATAGTATTTCTCCAGTTAAAAAACAGAAATACTTTAGTAAATACGACTGTAATGTACCCAAAAACACTATAGTATACTACAGTTGTCACGCTCGTTTGTAGAGAAGGACCAAGGCGCAGCGTGATTACAATTCCACATAATTGATTAAAGTGAAACTATTAAACAAAACAAGAAACTAACAACGAACCGTGACTACAGAGGTGCTACGTAAACTAACTCAAAATAATATCCCACAAACACAGGTGGAAAAAAGGCTACCTAAATATGATCCCCAGTTAGAGATAATGATACCAGCTGCCTCTAATTGGGAATCATACAAAATCACCAACATAGAAAAACAAAACTAGAACCCCTCATAGAAATAATAAACTAGACTAACCTCCCAGTCACGCCCTGACCTACTCCACCATAGAAAATAAGGACTCTCTATGGTCAGGACGTGACAACAGTTTGCTAAAATACTAGAGTAAATACTACATTATACTTTACTGCAGTCTGCAAAAACACTAGAGTAAATACTACAGTATACTGTAGTATTTTATAGTATACTACACTAAATACTAAAGTCTGCAAAAAACACTACAGTGAATACTACAGTATTTTTTCAGGTGCACAGTGTAGCTGTCTATGTGGGAGGGGTGGACGGGTGTGGGTGGGAGATGAGGTTACGGGGATCAGTCCCATATTTATGGCCTCTGCCAATACCTTCCTAATCAGGAACTCAGCATTTGTCCCCTGACCCCTGCCTCATTAATCACAGAGGTAGATGGGTCTTGGACTCCCAGTCTGTCCTGGCCTGTCAGTAATATGGCCCCTGGACCACACGCCACCAGGGTTAACCTTTTTTTTAACCTTTATTTTACTAGGCAAGTCAGTTAAGAACAATTTCTTATTTTCAATGACGGCCTAGGAACAGTGGGTTAACTGCCTGTTCAGGGGCAGAACAACAGATTTGTACCTTGTCAGCTCGGGGATTTGAACTTCCAACGCTCTAACCACTAGGCTACCCGGGGCGGCAGGGTAGCCTAGTGCTTTACATTCATGTGAAACACTGCCTATACATGAGTGTATTTGTGTTTTTCTTATGTGTGTGAGATTTGGATAACAATGTGTGAGCACCAATCATGTTTCTGCGCTTTGCCTTATTTTATTTACCTCGCCCTTTAACCTGCATTTGTTCTGCAATATTCCACGCCATTTTGCTTCAAGAATAACTTAACTATACCATAGAAGCATCATTTCCCTAAACAAGCCCTCTAAACTACCATGGAAATTATGCAAATTGGATTTGTGTGTGTTTTACTGTATGGATATGAGAATTCAGTATGGTGGTCTGTGTAGCAGTGTGTGGTGGCAGTGTGGTGTGTTTGTCTCTGTTGTGGGGGACTGCAGCCATCAGGGGAGGCTGCACGGGACAATGTCACAGCATTTCTGACATTTCTGTGCAAACTGAGGAACCCTGAGCCCAGCTCTCCTGACAAGCCTTTCTCCCCTTTCTGTTTACTTACCCACTACCTTTTCTGTTTCTTTTTGACTATTTCTCCCTCTATCTTAATCCTCTCTCTCTGCTATACATGCCCCAAGGCTTTACTCTCTCAATTTCTTCTCCTTTCTTCTCCCAAGCACCCCCTCTTTTTTGACAGCCTTGGAATAGTTGGTCTGCCTCGCTACAATTCCTTGGCATAGCCCTATACATCTTCATCTTCTGAATGGAATCAAAGGCACATCTCTATTGTCTATTTGCGTTCAGAATTCAGTGTTAGGGATGTTTTTCTATAATACAACAGGTATGCTTACTTACGAGCCCCTAACCAAGAATGCAGTTTAAACAAATAATGATAAGAATACGAAATTAAAGTAACAAGTAAATTAAAGAGCAGCAGTAAAATAAGAATAGCAAGACTATATACGGGGGGGTACCAGTACAGAGTCAATGTGCGGGGGCACCGGTTAGTTGAGGTAATATGTACATGGCATTTTTCCTATTTTGTTGCCTTGAAACCTGTAAGTAAAATGTATTTTTGGGGGGGTTTTATCATTTGATTTACACAACATGCCTACCACTTTGAAGATGACATTTTTTTTTAATTGTGAAATAAGACCAAAAATAAATAAACTTGAGCGTGCATAACTATTCACCCCCCCAAAGGCAATACTTTGTAGAGCTGCTCCATCTCCTTCAAGTTGGATGGGTTCCGCTCTGGTGTACAGCAATCTTTAAGTCATACCTCAGATTCTCAATTGGATTGAGGTCTGGGCTTTGACTAGGCCATTCCAAGACATTTAAATGTTTCCCCTTAAACCACCCGATTGTTGCTTTAGCAGTATGCTTAGGGTCATTGCTGGAAGGTGAACCTCCGTCCCAGTCTCAAATCTCTGGAAGACTGAAACAGGTTTCCCTCAAGAATTTCCCTGTATTTAGCCCCGTCCATCATTCCTTCAATTCTGACCAGTTTCCCAGTCCCTGCCGATGAAAAACATCCCTACAGCATGATGCTGCCACCACCATGCTTCACTGTGGGGATGGTGCTCTCGGGGTAATGTGAGGTGTTGGGTTTGTGCCAGACATAGCGTTTTCCTTGATGGGTAAAAAGTTCAATTTTAGTCTCATCTGACCAGAGTACCTTCTTCCATATGTTTGGGGAGTCTCCCACATGCCTCTTATTTTTTTCTGTAAGCAATGGATTTTTTCTTGACTCTTTTCCGTAAAGCCCAGCTCTGTGGAGTGTATGGCTTAAAGTGGTCCTATGGACAGATACTCCAATCTCTGCTGTGGAGCTTGGCAGCTCCTTCAGGGTTATCTTTGGTCTCTTTGATGCCTTTCTGATTAATGCCCTCCTTGCCTGGTCTGTGTGTTTTGGTGGGTGGCCCTCTCTTGGCAGGTTTGTTGTGGTGCCATATTCTTTCCATTTTTTAATAATGGATTTAATGGTGCTCCGTGGGATGTTCAAAGTTTCAGATATTTTTTTCTAACCCAACCCTGATCTGTACTTCTCCACAACTTTGTCCCTGACCTGTTTGGAGAGCTCCTTGGTCTTCATGGTGCCGCTTGCTTGGTGGTGCCCCTTGCTTAGTGGTGTTGCAGACTCTGGGGCCATTCAGAACAGGTGTATAAATACTGAGATCGTGTGACAGATCATGTGACACCTAGATTGCACATAGGTGGAATTTATTTAACAAATTATGTGACTTCTGACTGTAATTTGTTGCACAAGATCGTATTTAGGGGCTTCATAGCATTTTTTTTAAACATGTTTTTTTTTTCTTCACTTCATCAATTTGGACTATTTTGTGTATGTCCATTACATAAAATCCAAATAAAAATCTATTTAAATTACAGGTTGTAATGAAACAAAATAGGAAAAACTGGGTGGGGGGGGGGGATGCAAATAGTCTGGGTAGCCATTTGATTAGATGTTCAGGAGTCTTATGGCTTGGGGTGGAAGCTGTTTTGGACCTAGACTTGGTGATCTGGTACCACTTGCCGTGTGGTAGCAGAGAGAACAGTCCATGACTAGGGTGGCTGGAGTCTTTGACTATTTTTAGGGCCTTTTTCTGACATTGCCTGGTATAGAGGTCCTGGATGGTAGGAAGCTTGGCCTCAGTGATGTCCTGGGCCTTTTGCAGTACCCTCTGTAGTGCCTTGCGGTCGGAGGCCGAGCAGTTGCCATACCAGACAGTATTGCAACATCCTCTCGATTGTGCAGCTGTAGAACCTTTTGATGATCTGAGGACCCATGCCAAATCTTTTCAGTTTCTTGAGGGGGGAATAGGTTTTGTTGTGCCCTCTTCACGACTGTTTTGGTGTGCTTAGAACATGTTAGTTTGTTGGTGATGTGGACAGAGAGAGAGAGAGACTTACACAAATAAATGGTCAGGGCAAAGCTCTTGTGCTCTATTCACTAACATTTGCGTGTCAAATCAGAGGGCATGTTGTCCGGACCTCTGGCAGTCTCTATGGGGGTACCACAGGCTTCATTTCTCGGGCCGACTCTTTTCTCTGTATATATCAAATATGTCACTCTTGCTGCGGGCGATTCCCTGATCCACCTCTACGCAGATGACACCATTCTGTATACTTCTGTCCCTTCCTTGGACACTGTGCTAACTAACCTCCAAACGAGCTTCAGTGCCATACAACACTCCTTCCATGGCCTCCAACTGCTCTTAAACGCTAGTAAAACCAAATGCATGCTTTTCAACCGTTCGTTGCCCGCCCCCCCCCGCCCGACTAGCATCACCACCCTGGACGATTCCGACCTAGAATATGTGGACAACTATAAATACCTAGGTGTCTGGCTAGACTGTAAACTCTCCTTCCAGACTCATATTAAACATCTCCAATCCAAAATCAAATCTAGAATCGGCTTTCTATTTCGCAACAAAGCCTACTTCACTCACGCCGCCAAACTTACCCTAGTAAAACTGACTATCCTACCGATCCTCGACTTTGTCGATGTCATCTACCAAATAGCTTCCAACACTCTACTCAGCAAACTGGATGCAGTCTATCACAGTACCATCCATTTAGTTACCAAATCACCTTATACCACCCACCACTGCGATCTGTATGCTCTAGTCGGCTGGCCCTCGCTACATATTCGTCCCCAGACCCATTGGCTCCAGGTCATCTATAAGTCTATGCTAGTTAAAGCTTCGCCTTATCTCAGTTCACTGGTCACGATAACAACACCCACCCGTAGCACACGTTCCAGCAGGTACAGTATATCTCACTGATCATCCCCAAAGCCAACAACTCATTTGGCCACCTTTCCTTCCAGTTCTCTGCTGCCAGTGACTGGAACGAATTGCAAAAATCGCTGAAGTTGGAGACTTGTATTTCCTTCACCAACTTTAAACATCTGCTATCTGAGCAGCTAACCGATCACTGCAGCTGTACATAGTCCATCTGTAAATAGCCCAGCCAATCTACCTACCTCATCCCCATACTGTTTTTATTTCATTTACTTTTCTGCTCTTTTGCACACCAGTATCTCTACTTGCACATCATCATATGCTCATTTATCACTCCAGTGTTAATCTGCTAAATTGTAACTATTCACTCCTATGGCCTATTTATTGCCTACCTCCTCATGCTTTTTGCACACACTGTATATAGACTTTCTTTTCTCTACTGTGTCATTGACTTGTTTGTGTTATTGGCTTGTTTATTGTTTACTCCATGTGTAACTCTGTGTTGTTGTCTGTGTCACACTGCTTTGCTTTATCTTGGCCAGGTCGCAGTTGCAAATGAGAACTTGTTCTCAACTAGCCTACCTGGTTAAATAAAGGTGTTCTCAACTAGCCTACCTGGTTAAATAAAGGTGTTCTCAACTAGCCTACCTGGTTAAATAAAGGTGTTCTCAACTAGCCTACCTGGTTAAATAAAGGTGTTCTCAACTAGCCTACCTGGTTAAATAAAGGTGTTCTCAACTAGCCTACCTGGTTAAATAAAGGTGTTCTCAACTAGCCTACCTGGTTAAATAAAGGTGTTCTCAACTAGCCTACCTGGTTAAATAAAGGTGAAATAAAATAAAAAAGAACACATTTCATCATCTAACAGCAGAACATACCATCCATTGCAAACCATTCATTGACACTCCATGCAATGATGCTAAATCAAATAGCACTATCCCATTATACAATTAACTCCCATGTGAGGATACTCTGGAGTGTCCAGATATGCTCTTCTTAATGACCCATTGTCCAGACTTATCCACAGTCACGCTGGGTTCGATGTTTAACTGATCTCTCTACTGCAGCCTAATCGGTGCAGCCCAACTTCCTCCCATGTAGTTCACCATCTGACTGAGACATTTCTGCATCTCCTGCCTGTCACAACTGAACACGGAGCAGAAGAGCTGAGAGACTGTAGGGGTGTTGGGTCATCAGGCTCAGAAAATAAAAGGCAAACAAAATCAATACCTAATTGCCAAGACAGGCCCCCATGGAGGACTAGGGAGGCCAGAGCACAGATTGATCCAGGAGAGAAAATGATTGGGCCGAGGGTGACACTAATGCTGGCAGGTAATTTGTAGTATAATGGTGGCTTGTCTGTACCATTAGGATTTCCTCACACAGTCGTCTGGGTCTCTCACAGCACAGACCCACTACTGTTCACAACTCCGGGAGCGTTTCAATCCCACAATGCCTAATTATCTGTCCTTCAAGCCAAGCAGCCACCCAGCAAATTAATGTCTGTGGTATCAGTGGAGCCAGTGTGTTTAGGACTGTCATCTCTTAAGGTTCAGACACACTGGTAGGATTGTCAAACGTCTGCCTGCCGACAACACTTAGCACGTCTGAACGGAGTGTCACACAGCAGAGACCTTGAAGTAATCAGCCAGCCTTAAAATACTCCAAACCATAAGGTGGCACTAGTGTTGATGGGCAATGCATGTCCGTGTGTATTGTTTTATGGTCTAGCTATCTGTGCTACTGTTGCTATTGCTGAAGAAAGCCCTTGGTGATACTAGCCAGATAGCCACAACTAGAAATAACTAGCAAGATGACAAATAAACTATTTAATTCACTCTCCATAATCGAATACAACCCATAGATATATTTTTAGATAGACGGCGAATGTGAACTAAATGGCTAGATACCATGATCCTATACGTTCAACAGCCAGTTTATTAGGTACATCCATCTAGTACCGGGTCGGACCCCCCTTTACCTCCAAAACAGCTGGAAGTCCACAGGGATGTTGGTCCTTGCTGACGCGATGGAATCACGCAGTTGCTACAGATTGGATGGTGGTACACCACCACCACCAGCCTGTACCGTTGACACCAGGCAGGATGAGTCCATGGACTATTGCTGCTTATGCCAAATTGTCACTCTGCCATCAGCATGATTACAACAAGAACCAGGATTCATCAGACCAGGAAATGTTTTTCCACTCCTCAATTGTCCAGTGTTGTTGATCGTGTGCCCAGTGGAGCTGCTTCTTCTTGTTTTTAGCTGTGTGGTCATCCACTGCAATAGCCCATCCGTGACTAGGATCGACGAGTTGTGCGTTCCAAGATGCCATTCTGCACACCACTGTTGTACTGCCCTGTTATTTGTTTGTCGCCTGCCTATTAGCTTGCACGATTCTTACCATTCTCTTTCGACCTCTCTCACCAACAAGCTGTTTTCGCCCACAGGACTGCCACTGACCGGATGTTTTCTCAGGAAAACCTAGACACTGTTGCATGAAAAGCCCAGGAGGGCGGCCATTTCTGAGATTCTGGATCCGGCGTGCCTGGCAGCGACGATCATACTACGCTCAAATTCGCTAATGTCGCAAATTTTGCCCATTTTAACGTTCACTGAATGTAACTGAATGTCTCGATTCCTTTCTGCCTGCTTTATACAAGCCATGGCCACCTGACTCACCATCTGTAGGAGCGATCCATTTTCGTGAACAGGCTGATAAACTGGCCGGTATGTGTGCATTGTATATTATGAAGTGTGACTGGCTCATTTAGCAAGCTGCAAAGGGGTGGATGATGTCACTGGGAAAAGTTGCCTATTTTTTTCTACCAGTTGGTTTCCTTGAGGCCCTGAGCGCTCTGGAGCAGGTTTTCATCAAGGATCTCTCTGTACTTTGCTCCGTTCATCTTTCCCTCAATCTTGACTAGTCCTCCAGTCCCTGCCACTGAAAAACATCCCGACAGCATGATGCTGCCACCACCATGCTTCACCGTAGGGATGGTGCCAGGTTTCCTCCAGAAGTGACGTTTGACATTCAGGCCAAAGGGTTCAATCTTGGTTTCATCAGACCAAAGAATCTTGTTTTCATGATCTGAGAATCTTTAGGTGCCTTTTGGCAAACTCCAAGCAGGCTGTCATGCCTTTTACTGAGAAGTGGCTTCTGCCTGGCCACTCTACCATAAAGGCCTGATTGGTAGAGTGCTGCAGAGATGGTTGTCCTTCTGGAAATTTCTCCCATCTCCACAGAGGAACTCTAGAGCTCTGTCAGAGTGACCATTGGGTTTTTGGTCATCTCGCTGACCAAGGTCCTTCTCCCCTGATTGCTTAGTTTGGCCTTGTGGCCAGCTCTAGGAAGAGTCTTGGTGGTTCCAAACTTCTTCCATTTAAGAATGTTGGAGGCCACTGTGTTCTTGGGGACCTTCAATGCTACAGAAATGTTTTGCTACCCTTTCTCAGATCTGTGCCTCAACACAATCCTGTCTCGGAGCTACGGACAATTCCTTCGTCCTCATGACTTGGTTTTTGCTCTGACATGCACTGTCAACTGTGGGACCTTGTATAGACAGGTGTGTGCCTTCCAAATCATGTCCAGTCAATTGAATTCACCACAGGTGGACTCCAATCAAGGATGATCAATGGAAACAGGATGCACATGAGCTCAACTTCGAGTCTCATAGCAAAGGGTCTGAATACGTATGTAAATACGGTATTTCTGTTTTTTGTTTTTAATAAATTTGCCAAAATTTCGAACAACCTATTTTCGCTTTGTCATTATGAGGTATTGTGTGTAAAGTATTTTATTTTATTTAAGGCTGTAACGTAACAAAATGTGGAAAAGTCAAGGTGACTGAATACTTTCCGAAGGAACTGTATAAAGAGTATATATAATTTTATTGCAGGACATAATATATCAAATTAAATGGATGACGTAGTACACAATTTGATGACATAGTACACAAAAAACGGGGACCTCTTGTGGCATGTGAGCACCACTTTCAAAACTACTGTCTGAAATTAAACAAATGTTTGAGAATGCATCTTTATTGTTCTCCTCTAAATGTTCATATAAAGTGATTTTTGGACACTATTACTTGTACCACATCACATCTTGCCAGGGCGCAGTTGTAAATGAGAACTTGTTCTCAACTGGCCTACCTGGTTAATAAAAGGTCAAATATATATATATATATATATTTATTTATTATATGTAACATACTCAAAAATAAATGAGCGACATCTGGAACAGGTGCTGCAGGGGTCCTGATGTGTATCGTGGCGAATCCAACTGTCACTCATGGGTAGCTGAGCAAAGGCCTTTCTCCCCTCTAGAGAAACTCAAAACACTCCCTCAGAGTTTATTCATTCATTTGTTTGCCTTTGTCCCCAAAATACCAAAATTTGATTTGTCTGGAGCCATCATAAGTGAGCTATCTTCTTTTAAATTACCATAGGGAGCAATATGACTCCACTGTGGGTTAAAATATTCTCAGTGTGATTTGATCTGAATATATGCGAATAGGGCTTTATTCCAATACATTTCATTGGTTTGGGGAAAATTAAACCACTATTTTAGTGGTTGATGTGGTGGCTCTTAAATCTTCTCTGAACTAAATGGCATCATTCTGGGCCTCTCTCTCTCCCTTGTATCTCTCGCTCCCTCTCTCCCTCTCTCCCTTTCTGTTGGTCTTGGTCATGCCTGAGTGCTATGCAGATCAGAGCTCTCTCCCAGACTTCCAGCAACAATCATACAGTACTGTGGATTGTGAGGTGTGGCCTTGGTCTCCCCTGTGGCGGTTCCACTACATGAGCGCTGCTAATCTAGTAAAGAGTTTCTATTCTTCTTCTGCCCTTCTGCACAGTCCCACATCAACTGGGGCTTGATTATCTGTCCCTCGCTCTGAGGGACGAGGGAATGCTGCTCTGACTCACACAGCACCACAGAGCCCACAGAGAGGGTGAGACCAGACAAACCAATCTCGCCCCCATCTTCTCTCCCCTGCCTTTCTGCCTCTGCTCTGACGGCCTGGGCCTGCACTCTTTCCAGTTCTCCAATTAAGTTTATCTGCCCTCATTGTTTCACATGAGCGTTTCCAGACAAGATAACCCCTTTAGGACTGGCCCCTCGTCTCCTAGTGGGGCTTTTAAAAAGGCTTATATTGAAGGTAGAGATGGTTTTTAAGGAGATAGCGTTTATAAAGAACTTGACTCATTTTGTTCTCCAGCTTAAATCAATGCTAGTCTAATCTCTGGGTCCTGAGCTAATAAAGATGTATAACTGGAGCCCTGGTCCTGAGGTTTTACTTCAGCTTCTCTGTTTGATTACATTTAAGTCATTTAGCAGACGCTCTTATCCAGAGCAATTAGGGTTAAATGCCTTGCTCAAGGACACAACAGATTTTTTACCTAGTCTGCTCAGAGATACAAACCAGAGACCTTTCAGTTACTGGCCCAACGCTCTTATGCACTAGGTTACCTTCGTCTGAGAGGTTTAGTTTTCATGATGCCTGTCTCACCCAAGGCTGTTTAGAACGTTGCTATTGAGCCTTTGATGGTGTCTCTCTCTACGTCACCAGATAAAATGTCAAGTCAGATAGAACTGATTTGGAGTTGACCTGCAAAATGCCCAAGTGTCCTCCTCTTTCAGGTGAGCTTTATGGGGAAAAAGAATCATCTAAGTACACAGACTCTGAGTTTTCCCAGTGTACAGTTGTTGCTGTGAGGTTTAGAAGGTTTGATGCTGTTTTGGTTGTGTTCATGTTTGATATCTAGTTATGATGTTTTGTGGGTAATTAATGCATCAGATGACTTGGTGATAAAAACCTAAAAGCTGGCATTCCATAGACAATATGGTGTGTGTGTGTGTGACCCGAGAGCCTGGAAGAGTTTAGAACAATGCCTCATTGTCTCATCTTCCTGGCATCTGAGAAACTACGCCGGATTAGGGGTAAAACACCATCCTGTGTAGATAACCATGGTTGCTTATGGGAGATGGAACCAGTCTGACGAAGCATTTTTAGGTCCCATATAATATCAGTTTTTTCATGTTCAGTTAGGCTGCTCAGCTCAACAGTCATGACTGTTGGGCTGACTGGTTTCATTATTGCAATAATTAATCGATATTAAATAAAGATGATTGTTTGAAGAAATGACCAAGTCTCTCTCAGTACTGAATTTCCAGAACACAGGTCATCTGATGCGGCACTCAATCACTCTCCCATGTATGAGTAGGTGTGTTTGTGTCAGCCCTTTGACTGTACCCACAGGGGCTGAGAAATAGATAACCGTAGTATAATCAAGAGTGACTGTAGAGGGCTATAATATTTCCCTCCTCGTTCTCTTTTTCACATTAAAAGTTGAAAACTATAAGCTTTCTTTGCTCAAGTCATTGGTGCCGTATTCCAGACAGTCACCTGGGCAAAGAGATGATGAAATAGGACAAACTTAAAGCAGAAGTTTGCTCAGTGTCACGGACCTTCCAACTAGCACTATCCGTACTTGCGTCTTTCAAATTATAGCAGCCAGGACTGTTTGAACAGAGAGACCTACATGGACATCAATATCTCAAACCAGTGTTCTCTCTCCATCAGTCGTGTCCTGGTCTGTGTTCTGTCTTTGTCAGAGGCATGTTCCACTTTGCTGAGATATAAAGAGCTCCAGGGCTCAGCTGCCACAGGGCACTATCACAGATTTGCTCCAGGGTATGAACTTTTTGATTGAGTATTGATTGGGGATTGTCAGATGAGCGGCCTGGACGTGGCCTGTACATGAGGACACATTGAGCCCTAGTGTGTTCCCAGTACTATAATCAAGTCTTGTGCTTGACACCAAAACAAAGAACTGATTACAGTGTCACAGAGTTGGCACAGGTGGTTAAGTTAGTACTGAGACAACCCACTGGGCAAAAACTGGTTGAATCAATTTTGTTTCTACATCATTCCAACCAAAAAAAATCAATGTGAGGACACTGAATCAACGTGGAAAACTGATTGGATTTGAAAAAAGTAATCAACGTAGGGGCATTTCGGGATTTTCTCACCCAACTTTTAACCTAAATCCAATGACATGGTGACATTTTTTGATGATTTCACATTTAATTCCCTTTAGTTGACAACTCAACCAAATGTAAATCAAAACTAGACGTTGAACTTACATCTGTGCCCAGTAGGAAGACATAGCTCCTAGAGGCAATATGCCACGCAGATGACATTGGTTTAATTCCCAGTCAATCTAACATGGCATCAAAACATCAGGAGAATAAGTAACATTTACTGTGAACCAAACCAAAATTACAATCGGCATACCTCAGTCCATGTGTCTGTAATTGTATTAGCCCAATGTCCTAGTTGAATAGGCTACCTTTCATCTTCAAGCTAGAATCCTTATTTGAAACAATAACAAAGAGGTCACCTCGCCTGTGTTTTGGTAAAATGCTGAGGGATGGGCCTGGAGAAATGTAACCACTCTCAAATTCATAGGCAGAACTATGGATTCAAGGACTAACCATCCATGGTATGAAAATTATAGTTCTCTTTCAAGTATTCATTTCGGTATTTCACTTATGGGATACACCCCCAGCGTATTCGTCAGAAGCCTTTATCAGAAGCTTACCTCAACATGACTAGGGCTGTGGCAGTCACAAAATGTGAATTATTTTATAGTATGAAGAATGATTTGAAAAAAGTCGCCTGAAAAGCATGAGCTCTGCTTTGTTTTTTTTTGCGCAGGCTGTACACACTTTAATAGTCTCATTCATTATTTGACGAACACTTGATAATGCCTCAAATTTCATGGTGGCATCCCCTTTGTGTGGCTGTAATGCACTCAAAATAAAAATCCATACCTTTTGCGGCCAGTGGCAGTTGTGCCCTTGGCCTGCGTTGTGCCCTTCTCCCAGAGTGCTGCGCGCTCCAAAGCACCTTTCACTCACATGGCTCTCCATCAAGTGATCAGGTATTTCTCACAGGCTACAAGTGAAGACAGACACATCGGGGACGCAACTGCGCGTGTCCTTATCCAATCCCAAGGTGCATATTGAAGATATTGGACGAACTGTCCACATTTACTTTTCGTCAGTCAACAAGATGAGTAGGCCTAACGAACAGCAAAAGCACTAGCCTATGTCAATCTACTATCCCCCATAGTACCAAAGCAGACCTATTCTGTGTGAGAAATAAATATTCAAAAAATTGTCTGGGACTGTTGTGGAATGCGATAGATCCCAAATTAATACAACCACTAGCATCAAAACACAATGTGGCTGATGCAACAGATCATAACTTTAACTTTAAATGTTGATAATTTTTTCACATTCTTAGCTCAGCAATGTGCATATGGCAGTAGGCTATAAGCACAAATGTTCCATTAGTGGGAAAACACCATTATCCAAAGTGACCGCAAATGCGATTATGCATGTAATGCTTTAATTATAAAGGTGCATTTTTTATGGTGAAATTATCTTCCCCAAACTTGAAACTCAAAGTTATTTGGCCACTTTAGTTGTGATACAAACCTTATCAAAACATATAGTTCTATGGGCTAGGCTACATGAGGTGAGTGACTATGATTCGAAAAGGTCGCAAAAAAAAGGCTTTTTTTTCTTGCCTCGTGCTGGCCATAATTCACAAGTAATAGGCTAATATTGTCACCCATCAGACTATACTTGATTTAATCTTGTCTTTACATATACTAAATCATATTTCGGTGAAAATTTGTTTTGATTTAGAGAGGACCATTATCATGCACCTGTCTCGAAACAAGGGCAGCGGGAAAAAATACATTTCATCTATGCACTTAAATAGCGAATGGAGGACGCTTTTCCCATGGTTCATTTTCTTGCCAGCCAGTTAGTCTATTCTCCCGGTGTAAAGATAAGCAATGTGCTTAATATTAAAAAAGTTGAGAAATAAATTTAGTGGGCCTAGCCTATAGAAAGCTGATGGGATCCTCCTCTCTTTAATAGAGGCCATCACTCTGTTTTCTCGCGTAATTGCATAGCCTTTAGAAATGTTGCAAAACATGAGCTCATGGGCTCTCATGAAGTGTTTGATTAGATTTTCACGACATTTGCATTGATGTCAGAGTGATTAGAGAGACAATAGAGTGCTGAGTACCAGGCAGTTAGCAAGTTTGGTAGGCTACTAATGCCCATCAGCAGCATCAGAGCTTGGAGAAGCCTAATTACTGTGACCATTTAGGAATTTGACTGCGGTAATATGGTCCCCCAACAGCCCAAGACCCGACAGCATTTTCCAAAATTAGTTGAACTGTCCACAGATGTGAGCTTATAACTCACTCACCGGGCTCTATTTCCGTGGTGGCAATTTTCCTTTTCCTTCACCATAGTTAGAGGAAAATTCTGCGAGGGAGGAACGCGTACAGCTGTAACATGGCTAACTCGTTCACGACCAAGTTAGCTGTATCCAAAGAGTGACTAGTCGTTAGCAAGCTAGCCACCACGCTAGTTAGCTTTTGTGGTTTTTACTTCGACAAGAACAGTTTTTACTAGCTACACCAAGCTATCTTTTCTAAACTGTATTTTTGGCCATCACACCCACTAGTCACACCCACTAATCTCTTGCTATCTGACTAGCCTACCACGCTAGTTTCTGTCTGACAGCTAAAAACATAGCATGCCAGCTATGGTGACAAAAGCATCTCCTACCCAAAATGTGGAGAAACTCTCAGCACTAATCTGCTCCTATGGAAACAAGATATCGTCCAAGGAAACCTACTCGATGTGCTCTGTTTGCTTTGGGCTGCAACATATCCAGGAAGGGTTACCTTTCCCCGGCTCCTGTCCACATTGTGCTTTTTTCACTGTGAAGGGCCTACGTCGCAGGCTAGTACGCCAAAATATCCTGAGTCAACAGGACCCTAACATGGCGGCTGGCATGACCAATGGCTCATCAGAGGCCATGGATATCCCCACTGGGAATCCTGATTGGAGACGACAACGCCTCCATAGGGATTTCCGACAGCCTCCTTTCGGAATCATCTGACGGAGACGAAGACTCCTTCCTCCCCTCAGGCCAGGCCACCAAGCCTCCTGTCAGGGAATCCGAAACCGGACACGTAGGCGGAGCGCCATCCTGACCAGTTCTCAGTGTGGACCTGCAGGGCGTGTGCAAACCTGCTGCAGATAAATTGGTAATTCCCTGGCCCAATGCAGTAGTAGAGACCACCAGATCCCGCTACGAGGATTCGAGACTACCCAAAGCCAAACGGGCAGCTAGGCAATTACTACCAGTCTTCCCAGAATGCCCGGAGGAGGGTACCTGGAGTACACCATTCTCTTCCAAGAACCCATGTTGGGTCGGTGTTGGCCTGCTTTGACATGGAAGACTTTGTTCTTGCCCACATGCCCCCCATCAAGCCACTTGTGGCTTTCCATCTACACCCATGCCAGGTACGAGCGCTAACAGTTCTCCCTTGCAGAGAAGGTCTACAGTTCGGTTGCCACAGTGGTGAGGGCTCTTAGCACCACCTTCATGCACTCGGCATACCAAGCTGAGCCTCAGGAGGAGATAGCTGTCACACCGGAGCCGGGTTTATGGGATGAGATCTACATTGCCACAAACCTCAACCTGTGTCTGCTCAAAACCGCCTTCCAGGCGTCAGGAAGACCGATGGGGCTCATTCTATCCCAGGAGAGGGTGCACTGGCTCAATCTATTCACGATAGTGAGAAGCTGATGATCCTGGATGCTCCAGTAGAACCTAAAGGCCTTTTTGGTCTCACTGTCAAAATGATGCAAAAAGAGGGAGGGTGAAGCCAGATCTTTCTGCCCAGGAAGACACAGCCCAGTAACTCCCCTGTGCCTTGCCATACCTTTTCCCAGGCTGCATCTGGTCAATCCCCTTCGACCTTTAAGATCCCCAGATGCCGAGGCCCCCAGGCTGCGAGCCCAGGGGAGCAGAGTACCTCGGACCCTAAGGGCCCCTGGTCTAAAGCCTCCCTTCCCACCCATGGCACCAAGGAGCCAGCCGGCCGATAACCCCACCCAGGGGATAAGGAGGAATAAGTGAATGGCCTAGCGGTGGCCTCCCCTAAGCGCAGTTCTATCTTCTCTGCCAATCCTGAGCTTGTCCCAGGCACCTCAGTTTTCTTTCCGGCTTACCGGCCAAAGTCGGTGGTAACAGAATACAGCCAAGAAGAGGAGAAGAGAAAATGTTCATGTGGATGCTCCTACAAGACCACCCCTCTTGTCTCATAAACACTCCCCAATGTCAGTTCACATTAAAAATGTTAACACTAGCGCAAACTGGCTACAGGCCAAGGGCGCAGTCAGACAGGTTGTTTCTAAAAAAAAATCTAAACAAACAAGGTGCTTTCCTATAACGCCAGCAGACATAAGCGCTCTCCCGGCGCTCTCCCGGTGCGAGGCCAGCCGAGCATACACAGTGCATCACAGACTGTCGTACACCCTCCCCCCGACAGAGGGTGCTGCTGCATCATATGTGGGGGGAATTCCTGTCAGCCCTGTCTCGGAGCAGAGAGAGAACTGTCGGGCATGCGCAGTGTCCAACTGGATACATGATAGACATGTATCCCATGAAAGACATGGTAGACATGGGATACAGACTACAATTCACTGTCACCCTGCCTCGATTCAAGGGAATCATACACACTCAGGCTCAGGGAATCAGCGAGTGTCCTCCGGGAGGAACTCTCATCACTAATTGGAAAAAATGCAATAAGAATTGTTCCTCCCGAGCAAGATATTTCCCGGGTTCCAAAAAAGGGGGTGGCATACACCCAATCCTAGATCTACATGCTTTGAACAGGCACATGAGGAAGTACACGTTCAGAATATTGACACACACTGTTCCGCTAAGTTCTGTGCACCCAGGTGATTGGTTCGTATCCGTCGACCTGAAGGATGCCTACTTTCATTTCAATATACCCTCCTCACAGGAATTTTTCTAGGCGTAATCTACGAATTTCTGGTCCTCCCTTTCGGCCTCTCACTGTCACCTCAGGTTTTCATGAAGTGTACAGAGGTACAGAGGCAGCAATAGACCCTCGGCTGATGACGTACATTGACGACTGGCTGCTGTGCGCTCAATCGAAACAAGATGTCTTAGAACACAGTCAACTGCATTTCTAGGTTTCAGAGAAACACGGTAAAGAGTGTTTTGATTCCCACGCGGACAATCTCTTTCCTAGGTTTAACCCTAGATTTGATGGCATTGGCTTTAGTAGTCATCCCATTAGGATGCCTGAATACGCTGGGTCTCTTCTCTAGGTCTGAGCCCATTACGCCACAAACATCACCGTGTACAGATCTCCATAGATTGCATGGTAGCACTGCACTCCTGGAGACACCCAACGTTTCTGTCACGGGGTGCCCAGATGTAGTCACAATTGTTGGTGTGCGACCCACGAGGGCAGAAGGGTCAACAGGGTGTGGGGACCCCATCTCCGCACTACTCACATAAACTGCCTGGAACTCCTTGCTGTGTCCCTATCATTAAAGTCGTTTCTCCCATTTCTGCAGGGTCGTTATGTTCTGGTCAGAACAGACAATACCACCATTGTGGCTTACATAAACAGTCAAGGGGGACTGCGATCCCCTCACTTACACACACAGGCACACAGACTGATTATGTGAAGCACTATGCATCTCCAGTCACTGAGATCTACTCATGTACCAGTAGTACTGAATCTGGATTTACTCTCCAGGGAGAACCCCCTATGTGGGGAGTGGAAGCTCCACCCAGAGGTAGCCAATCCGGTTTGGATGCACTTCGGCATTCCAGCAGTGAATCTGTATGCATCAATGGAGAATACACAGTGTCCACTGTTCTTTTCCCTGAGGGATCAGGATGCACCGACGGGAGGGTACGCATTGGTGCACGAGTGGCCACGCGTCCCTCCAGTATGCATTCCCCTCACTGGCTCTGATTACCCCCACCCTACCCAGGGTTTGGGAGAAGGGTCTATCTCTCATACTAATAGCACCACATTGGCCAGAGAAACGCTGGCTAGCGGAGATCACCCAACTACTATGAGGTCGACCATGGCCCCTCCCCCTGCCAGGCGCACGGGAAGATTTTCCTTCTTCACCCAGAACGGTTGGCACTCAATTTGAACACTGCCGGGCTCCCCTAAAATGTAATTTAGACTATTCAGAATGCTAGAGTGTCATGCCCTGACCTTAGAGATCCTTTTTATGTCTCTATTTTGGTTTGGTCAGGGTGTGAGTTGAGGTGGGCATTCTATGTTTTTGTGTTCTATGTTTTCTATTTCTGTGTGTTTGGCCGGGTGTGGTTCTCAATCAGAGGCAGCTGTCTATCGTTGTCTCTGATTGAGAACCATACTTAGGTAGCCTTTTCCCACCTGTGTCTTGTGGGTAGTTATTTTCTGTTTAGTGTTTTCTGCACCTTACCGGACTGTTTCGTTTTCGTTTATTCACGTTGTTGTTTTGTGTTTTAGTGTTCATTGAAATCAAAATCATGAACACGTACCACGCTGCGCTTTGGTCCACACCTTCTTCATACGTCGACCGTCACAGAACTACCCACCACAAACAGACCAAGCAGCGTGGTAACAGGGAGCAGAGGGTTCAGGACTCCTGGACTTGAGAGGAGATATTGGACGGACAGGGACCCTGGATACAGGCTGGGGAATATCGCCGCCCCAACGAAGAACTGGAGGCAGCTAAAGCTGAGCGGCGGCGATATGAGGCAAGGCAGCACAGCAGGTACGAGAGGCAGGTCTCCGGTGTGCCGTTTCGGCCCATGTTATCCGAATAGGGCATAGGGTTCAATTCCCCCTATGGCTGCGCTCCGCCCGTGCTGGGCGAAAGTGGGCAATGAGCCTAAGGGAGAGGTGTGAGTGGTAAGCACCAGATCTCCAGTGCTCCCCCACAGCCCGGTTCGACCTGTGCCTGCACTCTGGAGGGGCCGGGCTAAAGTGGGCATTCAGCCTGGAGGAGTGGTGCCAAGGTCCTTGTCCTGTCTCGTCCTATGTATATATATATTTTCTTTCTTCATCTTTATATATTTTTATCTCAATTTCCATCTACGGACTGAACATACTCTCCTGCAACCCGCCTCAATCAATGTGGTACGGATCTGCTCAATGTGGTACCTATCTTACACTTTAGAACCGGAACCCCTATCAGAAGCTAGCCAGCTAACTAGCTACGAGCTAGTAGTCAGTTAGCCACTACTAGAGGTCATCACCGTTAACTTGAGCATCAGCCAGCCTGCACAGCGCGATATCAACCCAAATCATATCGACTGCTTTTTCTCTACCTCATGTCCGGATTCCTACCGCAAGCTCTGAACTTTTACACCTGATCATCGCAGCTAGCTAGCTGCTATCTGAGTGGCCACTCCTGGCTAACATCTCTGTCTTGAAGCAAGCACCAGTTAGCCTGGAGCTAGCCTGGAGCTAAGCCCATCTCCCGGCTAGCTGAAGAGGTCCATCAGCCAATTCTTGAGATACAATACCTATTTTGTCAAGTGGCCTAGACCCTTTTACTGCAGACACGGAGCCCTGCCGATCCATCACGACTGCTCTTCCGACGTAACCGTCCGAGGGGGTTTCAACAGGCTCTTCCGTTGCAACGTCCCCCGAAGGCCCATCTACTAGCCTGCTAGCCCCGGCCTGCTAGCTGTCTGAATCTCTGTGTCTCCAGCTCGCCTAGCTACTCACTGGACCTTATGATCACTCGGCTACACATGCCTCTCCCTAATGTCAATATGCATTGTCTATTGCTGTTTTGGTTAGTGATTATTGTCTTATTTCACCTTAGAGCCTCCAGCCCTGCTCAATATGCCTTAGCTAGCCCCTTTGTTCCACTCCCTACACATGCAGTGACCTCACCTGGCTTAAATGGTGCCTCTAGAGACAAAACCTCTCTCATCGTCACTCACATCCTACCATACCCTTGTCTGTACATTATGCCTTGAATCTATTCTTCTGCGCCCAGAAATCTGCTCCTTTTACTCTCTGTTCCGAACGCACAATTTTTTTAAATTACATTTTTGATTTCACCTTTATTTAACCAAGTAGGCTAGTTGAGAACAAGTTCTCATTTGCAACTGCGACCTGGCCAAGATAAAGCATAGCAATTATACACATACAACAACACAGAGTTACACATGGAATAAACAAAACATAGAGTCAAAAAAGAAAAGAAAGAAAAAGTATATATACAGTGAGTGCAAATGAGGTAAGATAAGGGAGTTAATTTAAGGCAATAAATAGGCCATGGTGGCGAAGTAAATTACAATATAGCAATTAAACACTGGAATGGTAGATGAGCAGAAGATGAATGTGCAAGTAGAAATACTGGGGTGCAAAGGAGCAAGATAAATAAATACAGTATGGGGATGAGGTAGATAGATGGGCTGTTTACAGATGGGCTGTGTACAGGTGCAATGATCTGTGAGTTGCTCTGACATCTGGTGCTTAAAGCTAGTGAGGGAGATATGAGTCTCCAGCTTCAATAATTTTTTACAGTTTGTTCCAGTCATTGGCAGCAGAGAACTGGAAGGAAAGTTCTTTGGCTTTGGGGGTGACCAGTGTGATATACCTGCTGGAGCGCGTGCTACGAGTGGGTGATGCTATGGTGACCAGTGAGCTGAGATAAGGCGAGGCTTTACCTAGCAGAGACTTGTAGATAACATGTAGCCAGTGGGTTTGGCGACGAGTATGAAGCGAGGGCCAACCAACGAGAGCGTACAGGTCACAGTGGTGGGTAGTGTATGGGGCTTTGGTGACAAAACGGATGACACTGTGATAGACTGCATCCAATTTGTTGAGTAGTGTTGGAGGCTATTTTATAGATGACATCGCTGAAGTCGAGGATCGGTAGGATAGTTTTATGTTTGGCAGCATGAGTGAAGGATGCTTTGTTGCGATATAGGAAGCTGATTCTAGATTTAATTTTGGATTGGAGATGCTTAATGTGAGTCTGGAAGGAGAGTTTACAGTCTAACCAGACACCTAGGTATTTGTAGTTGTTCACGTATGTCAGAGCCGTCCAGTGTGGTGATGCTGGACGGGCGAACAGGTGCGGGCAGTGATCAATTGAATAGCATGCATTTAGTTTTACTTGTATTTAAGAGCAGTTGGAGGCCACAGAAGGAGAGTTGTATGGAATTGAAGCTTGTCTGGAAGTTAGTTAACACAGTGTCCAAAGAGGGGCCAGAAGTACTACATGGCCCCACATGTCCCTCTAGGGGTACCCTCCCCCACTGCTCTACTGACACAATGGCGCACAGAACGCAAAAATATTCTTAGAAATATTTAACCTCCACACATTAACAAGTCCAATAGCTCAAATGAAAGATAAACACCTTGTTCATCTAGCCACCAAGTCAGATTTCTAAAATGTTTTACGGCGAAAACATAGCACATATTTATGTCAAACCACCACCAAAGATAGGCTAATTTACATAGCCATTTTGTAGAACAATAGATGCAATCACAAAAGCAGGATTAAAAGAAAAATTATTCACTAACCTTTTGAAAATCTTCATCAGATGACAGGAATAGGACATGTTATACAGTACATTTATGTTTTTTTCAATAATATGCTAATTATATCCATAAATCACGGTTTACATAGAAGGTCATGGCTAAAAAATGCTACAACAATGCCCGGAGAAATTATGATAACTCTGCCAGATAACAGAAATACACATCATAAACGTTGACTAAATATACATGTTCTACATATACTTAGAAAGATACACTTCTTCTTAATAAAACAGCTGTGTTACATTTATTTTTAACGTTACAGAATTCGTTCACAAATGGCTTCGCTATTTCGGAGTCCACAGAAACACATAATAACCACATAAATCTTCCCTTACCTTAGCCGTTGTTCGATCAGAAGTCGTGGAAGAAGTCATACTTACCAAAACCAGCATTTGCCTTTCAAATGTGTGTCTTTGGGTTATCAAACGACACTAATTTCGGCTGAAAAGCACTCAAAAATCTATGGGTTGCGCATCGAAACTTCAAAATTACATATTATATGTCGACTAAACTGGTCAAACTAAGTTCAGATTCGAGCTAAAACATGTTTTAATCATATATAAAAGATATAAGCTCGAAAGGAGAAGCCTACGTCGTTTGGTGGATCTTGGAACAAAGAGAGAAATTGCAGACGCGCGTACGTATTATTGCGTGACCGGAGGGTTTCGCCCTGCCAAAGGGTGAGGGAGCGCGCAATCTTCACAATGACGCCCCCATTGAAAGAGGACATCGCGCTGAAGAGATAGAAACTGTTTCCAGATCTGTAGCTGGTTGGGAAGGGTGGGGGCGATGACGTCAAAGTTGGGCCAACTTTTCTGATGACAGAAAGAGTTTGGAAGAATGGATGCCCTGTGAGTTCTGCTTTACATAGAGACATAATTTGAACGGTTTTAGAAGCTTTAGAGTGTTTTCTATTCAATAATATTTATTATATGCATATATTAGCAATCTTTTACAGATTTTTTGTCAGTTTACTATGGGCACGCATTTCTCCAACGGGGGCAGTATTCTGCCATAGCCTTATAATTATTAACACAGTGTCCAAAGAGGGGCCAGAAGTATATAGAATGGTGTCGTCTGCTTAGAGGTGGATCAGAGAATCACCAGCAGCAAGAGCGACATCATTGATGTATACAGAGAAGGGAGTTAGCCCGAGAATTTAACCTTGTGGCAGACCCATAGAGACTGTCAGAGGTCCAGACAACAGCCCCTCCGATTTGACACACTGAACTCTATCAGAGAAGTAGTTGGTGAACCAGGTGAGGCAATCATTTGAGAAACCAAGGCTGTCGAGTCTGCCAATAAGAATGTGGTGATTGACAGAGTCGAAAGCCTTGGCCAGGTGGATGAAGACGGCTGCTTATCGATGGCGGTTATGAGATCGTTTCGGACCTTGAGCGTGGCTGAGGTGCACCCATAATCAGCTCTGAAACCAGATTGCATAGCGGAGAAGACCGAAAGACAGGATAGGATAGATATAGGTCTGTATAGCAGTTTGGTCTAGTGTGTCACCCCCTTTGAAGAGGAGGATGACCACGGCAGCTTTCCAATCTTTGGGAATCTCAGACGATACGAAAGAGAGGTTGAACAGGCTAGTAATAGGGGTTGCAACAATTTCGGCAGATCATTTTAGAAAGAGAGGGTCCATTTGATTTGTAGGGGTCCAGATTTTGCAGCTCTTTCAGAACAGAACCCTTTTTTCCTGCATTGTTGGTTAAGGGCTCGTAAATTAGCATTTCACGGTAAGGTCTACCTACACCTGTTGTATTCGGCGCATGTGACAAATTACATTTGACGGGAGATCACAGCCGACCGTGGTACTGCAGGCATTGTTTGCAGGAAAGATCCCCAATTATAGTGAATGGACAAATGTCAATCTTCGTGTAAATATATCTATCTATATCTAAGACAATCATGGTACCAATAATAGCTTCTTAATACACCAGATGTATATCCTTGAACCAATTACAAAAAAATCACACACAGAAGTTATAAGGGTAATTTAGTTGCTAATGGCAGCCTGAAGTACCCCGGTCGGCCTTTAACTTGAGTTTCTCAATGAGAGGGGGCAGCACTGACCTAGCCTGCAGCGTCCCTTCCTGGAGTAGCTCAAACTGTGCATGTTATCTCCATAAGATGCCATTTTAAATGTCTTAATTTGGATTACATTTGCTATTGAGTCTTCCCATTGGAATTAATCTTGGCACGTGATTGATTGCTTTGTCCATTCATATATACTGTCATTTGTAGCAAATAAGGATTCTAGCTTTAAAGGGATAGTTCACCCAAATAACAAAATTACACAGGTTTCCTTACTTTGTAAGCAGTCTTTGGACAAGGTGTGACAACAGCAATTCATGCTTTGGTTTAGTTTCCCTGGCACTGTTTCCACTTGCTAATGTTTTAGCATTTGTGGCACAAGTCCCATTTTAGCCCTTTTCACGCATAATGTCCAAATCATCCAAAAGTGTCTAAAATGTATTGTGAAGCCCAACAAAGTCACTTATAGATCATTTGAACATGATGCATGAACAATCCTAATATTGGTCTCATAACTTGGTCTCATAACTTAAACGGGATCTGTGCCACAAATACTAAAACGTTAGCATGTGGAAACGGTGCCTCTCATACCTTGTCCATAGCCTGCTTACAGGGTAAGGAAACCAATATTTAACATGGTAATTTGAGTGATCTATCCCTTTTAAGGCCCATGTGTACTTTTTTGTTTGGTAGATCTTATTGTGCTTTTGATAAAACCATGTCAAGGGAACAATGTGAGTTGGCTGAATCATACAATATTGTCCCTGCATTTGGCTTTTAAGTAAGAAATAGGTACGTGGTGCTTGCTTTTGAGTCAGGAAATGGAAGAAACAAATCAATAGGAGAACAGAGATGGACTTTTCTAAAGTTGAAGGCTGCCTGGGGGTTTGAGAGTGTCCCTGAGAAGTCAGTATGGTGGAGGAAAAGGTTTACAAGACATTCTCAAATCCTTACACACTACATCCAAAACAACTTAGATGCATTGGCAGCCTAAATGGGTTTATGGGTTTAGTCAAGTGAAAATCATGGACGTACATTATTTAAACATGTTTCCATGTTTCCATGTATTCATTTCCATTCTCTTTGTGACAGCTTTGAAAAAGGGGATTCAAAAGAAACAAAAACAATAATGCACTTGGAGCATCATAAGTTTGACTAAAATGTAATGCTGTCAGGATCATATTTCCCTAACGTTTTTGTCAGGTAGTGCACCAGTTTGTTATGTCCCCTGGGGAAACATCAAGCACAGCATTTAAGTTACAAGCAAAATAACAGCTTAATTACTTTTAGTTTTTTTTATGGCTTTGAGCGTCAACATTATTCCCAGGAGTTCTGGTCAATCTGCGTTTACCCTGTTTTATTATTAGCAGTGCATCTTAAGCTTCTGCTTTTGGAAAACAGACCTTCACACATTGATGACACAGGTTTTTGAATATTTATGGTGTGGCTTTCAATGCAGTGTTTGTATGTGTTTGAGATTCATAAACCAGTTAGTGGTTTTGATTTATCCTAACCCTATTTCTATGACTGTAATCTGTCTACTGCATATCTATCTATGGTATTTTAACTAAATATTTGAGATATCACAGGAAAGATTACAACCAGAAGACTATATCAGAAAGTCACCCCTGAAAACTTATGAAGTGCAAACTTGCACTTAAGAGTCAAGGCTTGCACACCTCCCACCGAATGTGGATCTAGTGTTCGTCTGCCGATCGTTCAGGGCTATGCTTTAGGGACAACCTGATGTAGACGTCTGACTGCTTTCATTTTCACACTATTCTACATGTAAAATCAGTGTGCACTCAGTTCACAAATTACAGCCGGCACTCTACGGTGGCGCTAAGTACTCTCGGCTTCCGGCAGGAAAACGCTATTGGTGTGTCTGAGCCTTAAGACAAAAGTCCAACAACACCAATATACTGTAACTGCACTCGTTGAAAAAAGCACTTTCAGTGTTTCATTTCTGTCTCTTGATTAACTTTTCTGACCCGTATTTCTCCACACTCACCACAAAGTACTACTGATGTGTCCTCGTGGACCTCTCCTACTGTTGAACTCTGAACCTTTACTGTTCCTCTCTGAGCCTCTTGAAAAGGGCTGAATAATGCATGTAAAAATGTCAGCAACTTTCAGTTGAAGCCTACTGTAGGATTATTATAATGCTGACACAGAAATGACCTTGGTGAAATGTGTCACTGGAAAACGGGGAATCTGTTGAGATCAGGGCCCTTACAAAAGAGCCATAGAGACTGCACTGTTAATGTCAAAGTTCTTGCTGTTTCTCCATTAGTATGGGAATGGGAACCCTTCATAAAGCATGCTGTGGTATGTTTTATTTTACATAGGTTAGGATTTCTCATTTTGTTAAAAAGAAATATAAAACAAAATGATATGATGTCTTCTCAAGTGATTGAGCCTGTGTGTGTATGCGGGTGCGTTCAGTGATAGCTGAATCAAAGTGTTAGTATTCTCTTGATTGGTCCTGAATTCCCCACTGCAATCACTGTGATTACTCCACACTGCAGCAATTAGATTACACCAAGTTACCTTACACTTTTACTGGCTCAGAGGAGCTATGGCTCCAAAGGAACACATGTAAATGAAATTATGGTAATAATAGGATCCAAAGACTTGACAATTATGACAATCATCCACATTTCGGTGATTATGCATGTTTATGCAGTTGAATGGTTTGAGTACAGCAGAAAGCAGCTCCCAGTTTTGCGCTTATTGTGGATGTAAAATACATTTGGTTGTCTGTACAGTCAGTACACACTGAAACAATTTGCAGCATCTGATGGCTCGGGGGAATGCTGTATTTTGTTTCATAGTTCTGTGTTTTTGTAGAAGCAGAGATAAGTCAGATATGGCTGGGATATTTGTGTGACATTTTATCCTGGAAATCTAGTCTATCTTAATGAGATTCCTGTCCTTGGCGGCTTGGCTCTCTGTTTGATTGGTCTGTGGAAGGAGACAGCAGCCTGTCAGGCTGGACTTGTGTTCTGACAGCCAAGGCTTACCAGTGGAGGCTGGAGCGGGCTGGCTGTCAGCTGACCTCAGTGTGCTATCTACTGAGTGGGCTTAAGACACCATCTCTCTGAGACCTGGCAGGGCTAAATACTGGGCTAAGGAGGTGGAATAAAAATCTGAATGTGTGATTCTGCCAGAATAACTGTATGGGTGTAGTCAAAGAGCCTCTCTCAATTGAATCCCTGTGTTAATTCATTGAGAGTTATCAGATTTCCTCTTTTGAATGTATCCTGTCCAGTCACACAACTGGAAATTGTTTAAGATATGGTACAATTATAGCATCACCATAATTTAGATATATTTTTAGACATCGTATGTGGATTAAATGTATGCATACCGGTATAGACACACATTCCATCTAGCCGGACAAGTGTCTACTCTTCATTGTGTATGCTCTGGCTCTGGCTGTAGATAGTGATTGAACAGTGGCGTGTGGAGGGGAACTAGCAGTCTCTAGTTTCTACATTATGTACCTACCACCTGTCAGCATCAAACTGATGCTATATTGTTTAAAGGAGCCCAATAGCTGACTGTCGTCCCGAGGCTCTTGAAGGTAAGCTGGGGAGCAACAAGCTGTTCTGTCTATTGGGGTTCCTGGTACTGTACCCAGACAAGTCCGCTGCTGTGTACGGCAGAGCCACAGATAATGACTACCTATTCTTCGACCCTGTCTTGAATGCAAGGAGATGCAAAATACTGGCCCACTTTTTACATGCTCTTTGGTCTTGCTTCTGATTGCATCATGATTTAGGAATCCATGCCTAATATGATCCAGGAGAGTACAGAGTTTGAGGATTAAATGTAAAAGGTTGCTGTTTTTGGTTAGATTTTTTGTGAGATGATGCCTCCTCTTAAAATGTTACTGGATGTCTAATTAGGTTTTTCAGACTTGAGGAAAAGAGAGAAGAGACAGTGCTCTTACAGAGTGAATACTGTATGTCATATCAAAATAACTTGGGATCAACGCGAACTCAAGTGCTCCTCATGTTGAACGAGGAAAGTTCTGGAGAAACTAAAACTTGCCTTGACAGGCATTCAGAAGCTATCTCTTACATGTCATGCCAGTTCCTCATTTCTATTTACCCTGTTTCCATGGTATCTGTAATTGGAGAGATCATGGAAACCATTGTCTCTTTGACTGTTTGTTGTGTTTTTTCCCATCTTTGTGCTGCAAGCGAAGAGCAGCATTAGCTCTTATTAACATTCACTTAAGGTTCCCCTTGCACCCTGGGAAAATGATTTGCTCTCACGTGTCATCATCTGTGGAGCGTTGTTGTGTTGAGAGCTTCACAAAGTGGCTCAGAGAGACTAGCTCAGAGAGACTGGCTGGTTGTGGCAGAGAACAGACAGGAAGCTGGGCTAGGTTTCAAGTTTCACGTTTTAATGTCACATGCAGTACAGTGAAATGCCTTTCTTGCTAACCCAGCAATGCATTAATCAATAACAATGTATTGCTAAAAAGAACACACAAGAAATAAGAATAGGAAATATGAAATACACAAAGTAAGTAAGTTAGTGAGCATACTATATACAGGAATTATTTTAAAGTCCGGTGGAGATGAATGGGCTGAATGTTGATCTGGAGGTGTAGTCCCTGCTCTAAAGAGCACTCCGGGGGTACTCCAGCACAAGGCCACTCCCTTTCAGCAGCAAAGTCAAATGAAGCCCTATTGTGTGCTTTGAATAGAAAGGCTCCTCAATATCCTACACAAAGAGAGAACATCCATTTTACACTGACAAATAACATAGACCCTCTCAGGCGATACTGTTAATGACATCTCCCATGCAGTAATTGTGCGTTTGGAATAGCACACACTTGTACACAGTACACAAGTATAGATAGTTATTCAAGGGATGGAATGATAGAAATAATGCATGCCATTGTTTAAAATCAGAATGTTTCTGTGAATATGTTTTCTATACTTTGATCCGCAGCTTCAAACATATTGTTTTAAGTGTAAATTGCCTCAAACCTGTCCATAGACTTCAAAGACTGGCATTGTTCTGAGTCAAGCACAAGGTTACATCCAGTGCATCATCATCTTGCCTGAGGCTGTGGGCTAAATTCCTCTTTGAAGGGTGCAAAGAGCAGACCATGACCGGAACCGAACCCTGACTGGAGACTGCTACTGCCACAGTTCTCTCACACACACATCAGATTGAACATTTTGAGAAAGGCAGCAGGAGGTAAATTTAGATATGGGGTTCAAGATGAGTCTAGTTGTTCTTTCAGGCTGTTTATTAGCCACTTTGTGACTGCTGTTTGGGGCCGTTTGATGATGAAGCCATAGACTAGTTCCATGGTTCTATTACACATTACTTTGCTACTTTGGTCTCTTTATTTTTGTGTTAGACTCCTATTTGTTACCAATGTATCTCAGTTCTTTTGCATTTACGTCCGTCCACAAAAACGTCATAATCTCATTTCCCCTTTACTCCTTCTCCAAACAAGTTTATGCTCATAAAAATGTATTGTCCAATCCAAGATGTCCAATCCAAGATGGCGCAGCAGTAAGACGTGTATGTTTTCGTTCCATGTAAATATAGTATTTTTCTGGGTTTTTTTGTATACATTTCAATCTCTTTTTTTCAATTTTCGAAATAAATATACGTCCCTGCAACAGGCCTCACTCAATATGGTACGGATCAGCTATTTATTTTTTGTTGTTGTAACTGGAACAACTTTGTTTAGACCTTATAACTGGAACCTCCATCAGCAGCTAGACAACTAATTAGCTACTAGCTATTTAGTCATTGTTAGCCTCTGCTAGCGGTCTTCACCTTTAGCTCAGACTCCTGCCGCTTTAGCCTGGATAAGCCCGCATAATACCTGCCAGTCTGCACAGCGCAATACCAGCCCTGAGCATATCGAACTGCTTTTTCCACTACATCGCCGGATTCCTGCCGCAAGCTCTGGACCATTACACCGGATCTTCGCATCTAGCTAGTTGCTACCAAGGAGGTATTGCGGATAACACCCTTATCCAGAAGCATGCACCAGTTAGCACCGAGTTAGGCCCATCTCCCGGCTAGCAAACGAAGTACACCAACTACAACACTTCTCTTGCATATTGGCCTGGACCCTTTGTCGTCTCGGAGCCGATCCATCACGACTGGTCTGCTGACGTAACTCGGCAGATGTGCTCTCTACCGGCCTCTGCGTCTTGGGTGTTTGGTGATGATCCATCTGCTAGTCCCGGGCCTGCTAGCTCCTTGAACGCCGTATCTCCCGCTCCCTCAACGTAGTAATCGACTACCGAACTGTTCCCTGTTCCCTATGATCACTCGGCTACACAGCCGATGCCTGCTGGACTGTCCATAAACACAAACCGGAACCCCCAACAGAAGCTAGCCAGCTAACTAGCTACTAGCTTATAGTCAGTTAGCCACTGCTAGCGGTCATCAGCTAACCTTTGCCCGGTCAACTCCTACCAGTCTGCACAGCACGATTCAACCCAGAGCACACCGGACTGATTTTTCTCCACCAAATCTCCATATCTCCAGATTCCTACCACAAGCTCTGAACCTTCCCACCTGGATCATCGCAGCTAGCTAGCTGCTATCCTAGTGGCTACTCCTGGCTAACGTCTCTGGCCCGAAGCGAGCACCAGTTAGCCTGGAACTAGCCTCGTGCTAGGCACATCTCCCGGCTAGCTGAAGAGGTCCATCAGCCAATTTCTTGGGCTACAATACCTATTTTGCCAATTGGCGGCGACCCTTTTACTACATGGACCCCTGCTGATCCATCACAACTGGTCTGCTGACGTAACTGTCCGAAGGGGCTACAACTGAATTTTCCGTGGTGACGTCCCCCTAAGGCCCTTCTTCTAGACTGCTAGCCCCGGCCCGCTAGCTGTCTGAATTGCCAGCTCGCCTAGCTACTCACTGGTCCCTGTGATCACTCAGCTACGCATGCCTCTCCCTAATGTCAATATGCCTTGACCATTGCTGTTTTGGTTAGTGATTATTGTCTTATTTCACCAGCCCTGCTCAATATGCCTTAACTAGCCCTTTTGTTCCACCTCCCACACATGTGGTGACCTCACCTGGTTTAAATGGTGTCTCTAGAGACAACCTCTGTAATCGTCACTCAATGCCTAGGTTTACCCCTACTATATTCACATCCTACCATACCCTTGTCTGCACATGCCTTGAATCTATATTCTTCCTCGCCCAGAATCTATTCTTCCTCGCTATTCTTCCTTGCCCAGAAACCTGCTCCTTTTACTCCCTGTTCCGAATGCACTAGATGACCAGATCTTATAGCCTTTAGCTGTACCCTCATCCTACTCCTCCTCTGTTCCTCTGGTGATGTAGAGGTTAACCCAGGCCCTGCAGCGCCTAGCTCCACTCCCATTGCCCAGACACTCTCATTTGTTGACTTCTGTAACTGTAAAAGCCTTGGTTTCATGCATGTTAACATTAGAAGCCTCTTTCCCAAGTTTGTTTTAGTCAATGCTTTAGCACAATCTGCCAATGTCCTAGCCGTGCCTGAATCCTGAAATTTCCATCCCTAGCTATTACATTTTCCGACGAGATAGAACTGCCAAAGGGGGCGGAGTTAGCCTGCAGAGTTCTGTCACACTATCCAGGTCTGTGCCCAAACAATTTGAGCTTCTACTTCTAAAAATCCACCTTTCCAGAAACAAGTCTCTCACCTTTGCCGCCTGTTATAGACCACCATCAGCCCCTAGCTGTGCCCTGGACACCATATGTGAATTCATTGCCCCCCATCTATCTTCAGGGTTCGTACTGTTAGGTGACCTAAACTGGGACATGCTTAACACCTTGGCCGTCCAACAATCTAAGCTAGATGCCCTCAATCTTACACAAATTTTCAATGAACCTACCAGGTACAACACCAAATCTGTAAACATGGGCACCCTCATAGATATCATCATGCTGTCTTCACTGCCTCATTGCCTGCGTCCGTAGTGGGTCTGCGGTCAAGCGACCACCCCTCATCACTGTCAAACGCTCCCTAAAACAAGCAGGCCTTTCTAATCGACCTGGCCCGGGTATCCTGGAAGGATATTGACCACATTCCGTCAGTAGAGGATGCCTGGTTATTCTTTAAAAGTGCTTTCCTCACCATCTTAAATTAGCATGCCCCATTCAAGAAATGTAGAACCAGGAACAGATATAGCCCTTGGTTCACTCCAGACCTGACTGCCCTTGACCAGCACAAAAACATCCTGTGGCATACTGCATTATCATCGAATAGACCCCACGATATGCAACTTTTCAGGGAAGCTTTTTAAAACAGAAATTTGCATCCTATACTGTAGTACTAACTCAAAAAGGTTCTGGGACACTGTAAAGTCCATGGAGAATAAGAGCACCTCCACCCAGCTGCCCACTGCACTGAGGCTAGGATACACGGTCACCACAGATAAATCCACGATAATTGAGAATTTCACGAAGCATTTAACTACGGCTGGTCATGCTTTCCACCTGGCTACCCCGACCCCGGTCAACAGCCCTGCATCCCTCACAGAAACTTGCCCAAGCCTCCCTCATTTCTCCTTCACCCAAATCCAGATAGCTGATGTTCAGAAAGAGTTGCAAAATCTGGACCCCTACAAATCAGATGGGCTAGACAATCTGGACCCTCTCTTTCTAAAATTATCCACCGCCATTGTTATCCATATTACTAGCCTGATCAACCTCTCTTTCGTATCGTAATGAGATCCCCAAAGATTGGAAAGCTGCCGCGGTCATCCCCCTCTTCAAAGGGGGAGACATTCTAGACCCAAACTGTTACAGACCTATATCTATCCTACCCTGCCTTTCTAAGGTCTTCTTTCTAAGGCCACCGTACCTTCTCCGCTATGCAATCTGGTTTCCGAGTTGGTTATAACCGCCATCAAGTCTTCCGACTCTGTCAATCATCACAATCTTTTTTTTTGTTGAATTTTATCCCCCCCTTTCTCCCCAATTGTTTGTAGTTACTATCTTGTCTCATCGCTACAACTCCCGTACAGGCTCAGGAGAGACAAAGGTCGAAAGCCATGCATCTTCCGAAACCCAACCAAGTCTCACTGCTTCTTAACATCCAATCCGGAAGCATCCAACTCGGAAGCCAGCCGCACCAATGTGTCGGAGGAAACACTGTGCACCTGGCTACCTGGTTAGCGTGCACTGCGCCCAGCCCGCCACAGGAGTCGCTAGTGAGCGATGAGAGGATATCCCTACCGGCCAAACCCTCCCTAACCCGGATGATGCTAGGCCAATTGTGCATCGCCCCATGGACCTCCCGGTCGGGCCGGCTGCGACAGAGCCTGGGCGCGAACCCAGAATCTCTGGTGGCACAGCTAGCACTGCGATGCCCCTGATTACCAACCAATTTGACCTAGAACACTGCGCCACCCGGGAGGCCCCAAATCATCACATTCTTATCGGCAGACTCAACGGCCTTGGTTTCTCAAATGACGACTTCACCTGGTTCACCAACTACTTCTCAGACAGAGTTCAGTGTGTTAAATTGGATGGCCTGTTGTACGGACCTCTGGCAGTCTCTATGGGAGTGCCACAGGGTTAAATTCTCGGGCCGACTCTTTTCTCTGTATACAGTGCCTTGCGAAAGTATTCGGCCCCCTTGAACTTTGCGACCTTTTGCCACATTTCAGGCTTCAAACATAAAGATATAAAACTGTATTTTTTGGTGAAGAATCAACAACAAGTGGGACACAATCATGAAGTGGAACGACATTTATTGGATATTTCAAACTTTTTTAACAAATCAAAAACTGAAAAATTGGGCGTGCAAAATTATTCAGCCCCTTTACTTTCAGTGCAGCAAACTCTCTCCAGAAGTTCAGTGAGGATCTCTGAATGATCCAATGTTGACCTAAATGACTAATGATGATAAATACAATCCACCTGTGTGTAATCAAGTCTCCGTATAAATGCACCTGCACTGTGATAGTCTCAGAGGTCCGTTAAAAGCGCAGAGAGCATCATGAAGAACAAGGAACACACCAGGCAGGTCCGAGATACTGTTGTGAAGAAGTTTAAAGCCGGATTTGGATACAAAAAGATTTCCCAAGCTTTAAACATCCCAAGGAGCACTGTGCAAGCGATAATATTGAAATGGAAGGAGTATCAGACCACTGCAAATCTACCAAGACCTGGCCGTCCCTCTAAACTTTCAGCTCATACAAGGAGAAGACTGATCAGAGATGCAGCCAAGAGGCCCATGATCACTCTGGATGAACTGCAGAGATCTACAGCTGAGGTGGGAGACTCTGTCCATAGGACAACAATCAGTCGTATATTGCACAAATCTGGCCTTTATGGAAGAGTGGCAAGAAGAAAGCCATTTCTTAAAGATATCCATAAAAAGTGTTGTTTAAAGTTTGCCACAAGCCACCTGGGAGACACACCAAACATGTGGAAGAAGGTGCTCTGGTCAGATGAAACCAAAATTGAACTTTTTGGCAACAATGCAAAACGTTATGTTTGGCGTAAAAGCAACACAGCTCATCACTCTGAACACACCATCCCCACTGTCAAACATGGTGGTGGCAGCATCATGGTTTGGGCCTGCTTTTCTTCAGCAGGGACAGGGAAGATGGTTAAAATTGATGGGAAGATGGATGGAGCCAAATACAGGACCATTCTGGAAGAAAACCTGATGGAGTCTGTAAAAGACCTGAGACTGGGACGGAGATTTGTCTTCCAACAAGACAATGATCCAAAACATAAAGCAAAATCTACAATGGAATGGTTCAAAAATAAACATATCCAGGTGTTAGAATGGCCAAGTCAAAGTCCAGACCTGAATCCAATCGAGAATCTGTGGAAAGAACTGAAAACTGCTGTTCACAAATGCTCTCCATCCAACCTCACTGAGCTCGAGCTGTTTTGCAAGGAGGAATGGGAAAAAATTTCAGTCTCTCGATGTGCAAAACTGATAGAGACATACCCCAAGCGACTTACAGCTGTAATCGCAGCAAAAGGTGGCGCTACAAAGTATTAACTTAAGGGGGCTGAATAATTTTGCACGCCCAATTTTTCAGTTTTTGTATGTTAAAAAAGTTTGAAATATACAATAAATGTCGTTCCACTTCATGATTGTGTCCCACTTGTTGTTGATTCTTCACAAAAAAATACCGTTTTATATCTTTATGTTTGAAGCCTGAAATATGGCAAAAGGTCGCAAAGTTCAAGGGGGCCGAATACTTTCGCAAGGCACTGTACATCAATGATGTCGCTCTTGCTGCTGGTGATTCTCTGATCCACTACAGACAACACCATTCTGCATACCTCTGGCCTTTCTCTGGACACTGTGTTAACTAACCTCCCAGACAAGCTTCAATGCCATACAACTCTCCTTCCGTGGCCTCCAACTGCTCTTATATGCAAGCAAAACTAAATGCATGCTCTTCAACCAATCGCTCCCACATCTGCCCGCCCGTCCAGCATCACTACTCTGGACAGTTCTGACTTAGAATATGTGGACAACTACAAATACCTAGGTGTCTGGTTAGACTGTAAACTCTCCTTCCAGACTCACATTAAGCTTCTCCAATCCATAATTAAATCTACAATCAGCTTCCTATTTCGCAACAAAGCATCCTTCACTCATAATGCCAAACATACCCTCGTAAAACTGAACATCCTACTGATCCTTGACTTTGGCGATGTAATTTACAAAATAGCCTCCAACACTCTATTCAACAAATTGGATGCAGTCTATCACAGTGCCATCCATTTTGTCACCAAAGGCCCATATCTCCCCCAAAGTAATTTCCTCATTTGGCCGCCTTTCCTTCCAGTTCTCTGCTGCCGACTGGAACAAATTGCAAAAATCACTGAAGCTAGAGACTAATTTCTCTCTCACTAACTTTAAGCATCAGCTGTCAGAGCTCACAGATCACACAACCCAACCAAGTGCCTGTACATAGCCCATCTGTAAATAGCCCATCCAACTACCTCATCCCCATATTGTTTTTTGTTTTTTTTCCTTCTCCTTTGCACCCCAGTATCTCTACTTGCACATTCATCGTCTGCACATCTATCACTCTGGTGTTTAATTGCTAAATTGTTATTACTTCGCTACGGCCTATTTATTGCCTTACCTCCCTAATCTTACCTCATTTGCACATACTGTATATATATTTTTTCTATTGTGTTATTGACTGTACTCTTGTTTATTCCATGTGTAACACTGTGTTGTTTGTGTCGCACTGCTTTGCTTTATCTTGGCCAGGTCGCAGTTGTAAATGAGAACTTGTTCTCAACTGTCCTGCCTGGTTAAATAAAGGTGAAATAATAAAATAAAAATTCCCAAGTTATTCTGCGAGGGCATTCTTAAGACACCACTGAGATGGTGATGCCCAGGTGAACTATAGAGTGTCCTGTGGGTGACAGAAAAGAGACAGACTTCACACAAATCCATAATGGTTAATAGAGGAAACACTACACGCTAGAGCAGACACACAGTTGCTCTTTAGTAGAACGTTGCCGTGCTGCGTATGACAATTTATAGAGTACTTGTGTTTCATCTCCCATTGAGTTTGAACATGGCCTTGCATCATGTTTTCCTGCCTGCTCATCAGGGTTCCTGCACTGATTGCTACTGAGTGCTCACCTGTTCGTTGCTGTCTTATTTCCCTGTGGTTTCCTGTTACTTTCCGGACGTTACCCTGTTATTTCAACCCCGTAAAGTGCTACCATCTTTGTCTGATGTTTTCTTGGAAAGCAGACAATTTTTTTCTTCCAATGTCACAATGCACAGCAGTCAATCACATGACAAGGACAAGTTTAATGACAATTTGAATTGTCATTCTCTTTAAGTTGATATACGGAAAGTAGGCCATGAGATGAAGCTCAGTTTCTTCACAAACAGAGCAGTGGTAAACATCTCTGTTTATTGTGTAAACAGGAAGAGAATTTGAGTGACAGCTCCTCACCTTACTTAGGTTTGCGCTGGACCGCTGCCTCTCTCTCGCATATTGATTTTCATTATCTAGAATGAAAATCAAATGAATGTTTGTTTGTTTGGGGATATGCTTGATATACTGTCTATTGCTTGTTTTCATGTTTTTGTCTTCGTCCCTCTGTGTATATTATTATTCTTAGTATATGAAAGTGTGTATTTTACCCTTGAACATTATTCACTCCTCATAAATCTCTGCTTGCTGAGGAAACCAATATCAAAGTTTTGCAGCTTGGATTACAGTGGCTTGCGAAAGTATTCAACCCCTTGACATTTTTCCTATTTTGTTGCCTTACAACCTGGAATTAAAATAGATTTTTTGGGGGGGGTTTGTATAATTTTATTTACACAACATGCCTACCACTTTGAAGATGCACAATATTTATTATTGTGAAACAAGCAAGAAATAATGATTTGAGCATGCATAACTATTCACCCCCCCAAAGGCAATACTTTGTAGAGACACATTTTTGCAGCAATACAGCTGCAAGTCTCTTGGGGTATGTCTCTATAAGCTTGGCACATCTAGCCACTAGGATTTTTGCCCATTCTTCAAGGCAACAAATCAAATCAAATCAAATGTATTTATATAGCCCTTCGTACATCAGCTGATATCTCAAAGTGCTGTATAGAAAACCAGCCTAAAACCCCAAACAGCAAGCAATGCAGGTGTTGAAGCACGTTGGCTAGAAAAAACTCCATAGAAAGGCCAAAACCTAGGAAGAAACCTAGAGAGGAACCAGGTTATGTTGGGTGGCCAGTCCTCTTCTGGCTGTGCCGGGTGGAGATTATAACAGAACATGGCCAAGATGTTCAAATGTTCATAAATTACCAGCATGCTCAAATAATAGGTCCGGTGAACAGGTCAGGATTCCATAGCAGCAGGCAGAACAGTTGAAACTGGAGCAGCAGCACGGCCAGGTGGACTGGGGACAGCAAGGAGTCATCATGCCAGGTAGTCCTGAGGCATGTTCCTAGGGCTCAGGTCCTCCGAGAGAGAGAAAGAAAGAGCGAAAGAGAGAATTAGAGAGCATACTTAAATTCACACAGGACACTGGATAAAACAGGAGAAGAACTCCAGATATAACAAACTGACCCTAGCTCCCCGACATATAAACTACTGCAGCATAAATACTGAAGACAGAGACAGGAGGGGTCAGGAGACACTGTGGCCCCATCCGATGATACCCCCAGACAGGGCCAAAGAGGAAGGATATAACCCCACCCACTTTGCCAAAGCACAGCCCCCACACCACTAGATTGTTATCTTCAACCACCATCCTGAGACAAGGCCGAGTATAGCCCACAAAGATCTCCACCACGGCACAAGCCAAGGGGGGGCGCCAACCCAGACAGGAAGATCATATCAGTGACTCAACCCACTCAAGTGATGCACCCCTCCTAGGGACGGCAAGAAAGAGCACCAGTAAGCCAGTGACTCAGCCCCTGTAATAGGGTTAGAGGCAGAGAATCCCAGTCGAAAGAGGGGAACCGGCCAGGCAGAGACAGCAAGGGCGGTTCGTTGCTCCAGAGCCTTTTCGTTCACCTTCATACTCATGGGCCAGACTCCACTCAATCATATGACCCACTGAAGAGATGAGTCTACAATAAAGACGTAAAGGTTGAGACCGAGTTTGCGTCTCTCACATGGGTAGGCAGACCATTCCATAAAAATGGAGCTCTATAGGAGAAAGCCCTGCCTCCAGCTGTTTTCTAGGGACAATTAGGAGGCCTGCGTCTTGTGACCGTAGCGTACGTGTAGGTATGTACGGCAGGACCAAATCAGAGAAATCGGTAGGAGCAAGCCCATGTAATGCTTTGTAGGTTAGCAGTAAAATCTTGAAATCAGCCCTTGCCTTGACAGGAAGCCAGTGTAGGGAGGCTAGCACTTGAGTAATATGATCAAATATTTTGGTTCTAGTCAGGATTCTAGCAGCCGTATTTAGCACTAACTGAAGTTTATTTAGTGCTTTATCCGGGTAGCCGGAAAGTAGAGCATTGCAGTAGTCTAACCTAGAAGTAACAAAAGCATGGATTCATTTTTCTGCATAATTTTGGGACAGAAAGTTTCAGATTTTTGCAGTGTTACGTAGATGGAAAAAAGCTGTCCTTGAAATGGTCTTGATATGTTCTTCAAAAGAGAGATCAGGGTCCAGAGTAACGCCAAGGTCCTTCACAGTTTATTTGAGACGACTGACAACCCTTAAGATTAATTGTCAGATTCAACAGAAGATCTCTTTGTTCCTTGGGACCTAGAACAAGCATTTCTGTTTTGTCCGAGTTTAAAAGTAGAAAGTTTGCAGCCATCCACTTCCTTATATCTGAAACACAGGCTTCTAGCAATTTTGGGGCTTCACCATGTTTCATTGAAATGTACAGCTGTGTGTCATCCACATAGCAGTGCAAGTTCACATTATGTTTTTGAATGACATCCCCACGAGGTAAAATATATAGTGAAAACAATAGTGGTCCTAAAACAGAACCTTGAGGAACACCGGAATTTACAGTTGATTTATCAGAGGGCAAACCATTCACAGAGACAAACTGATATCTTTCCGACAGATAAGATCTAAACCAGGCCAGAACTTGTCCGTGTAGACCAATTTGGGTTTCCAATCTCTCCAAAAGAATGTGGTGATCGACGGTATCAAAAGCAGCACTAAAGGTCTAGGAGCACGAGGACAGATGCAGATCCTCGGTCTGATACCATTAAAAGGTAATTTACCACCTTCACAAGTGCAGTCTCAGTGCTGTGATGGGGTCTAAAACCAGATTGAAGCATTTCGTATACATTGTAATATTGCAATACTGCTCCAGCCCCTTCAAGTTGGATGGGTTCCGCTGTTGTAAAGATATCTTTAAGTCATACCAAATATTCTCAATTGGATTGAGGTCTGGGCTTTGACTAGGCCATTCCGAGACCTTTAAATGTCTCCCCTTAAACCACTCAAGTGTTGCTTTAGCAGTATGCTTTGGATCATTGCTGGAAGGTGAACCTCCGTCCCAGTCTCAAATCTCTGGAAGACTGAAACAGGTTTTCCTCAAGAATTTCCTGGTATTTAGCGCCATTTAGCGCCATCCATCATTCCTTAAATTCTGACCAGTTTCCCAGTCCCTGCCGGAAAAAAACATTCCCACTGCATGAAGCTGCCACCACCATGCTTCACTGTGGGGATGGTGTTCTCGGGGTAATGTGAGGTGTTGGGTTTGCGCCAGACAGTGTTTCCTTGATCGCAAAAAATCTACATTTTTGTCTCATTTGACCAGAGTACCTTTTTCAATGTGTTTGTGGAGTCTCCCACATGCTTTTGGCGAACACCAAATGTGTTTGCTTATTTTTCTCTTCAAGCAATGGCTTTTTTTCTGGCCACGTTTTTGTAAAGCCCAGCTCTGTGAAGTGTACGGCTTAACGTGGTCCTATGGACAGATGCTCCAATCTCCGCCATGGAGCTTTGCAGCTCCTGCAGGGTTATCTTTGATCTCTTTGTTGCCTCTCTGATTAATGCCCTCCTTGCCTGGTCCTTGCCTGGTCCTGGAGTTTTGGTGGGCGGCCCTCTCTTGGCAGATTTGTTGTGCTGCCATATTCGTTCCTTTTTTAAATAATGGATTTAATGTGTTTATATACTGAGATCATGTGACATTTAGGTTGCACACAGGTAGACTTAATTTTACGAATTATGTTACTTCTGAAGGTAATTCGTTGCACCAGATCTTATTTAGGGGCTTAATAGCAAAGGGGTGAATAGGATATGCACACACCACTTTTCCATTTAAATATTTTTGAATTTTATGAAACAAGTTATTTTTTTCATTTCACTTCACCAATTTGGACTATTTTGTGTATGTCCATTACATGAAATCCCAATAATAAATGACAGGTTGTAATGCAACAAAATAGTAAACATGCCAAGTTATAAGCCCTGTTATACCGAAATATCTCAAAGCAGTAGCATTCAAATAAAGTTTTACCCAGTAATAATAAATCAGAAGTTTGTGAAGAGGCAGCCACACCCATCTCTATAGAGCAGGCTCTGCATTGGAACACATTGGGATTTACGTCAGTAGAATAACCCCGTACAGGTCCTCGTATTTCTGCTGCTGGTCCTGCTTTCTATCTATGTGCAGCATACCACCCTGCATACCACTGCTGGCTTTCCTCTGAAGTTAAGCAGGGTCGGTCCTGGATGGGAGACCAGATGGTGTAGGGTGCACTCTTCCCTCTGGTCTAAGGATTAGAATTTTTATTAGGATCCCCATTACCGAACACTGTAATGTTAACTAATCTTCCTGGGGTCCAACACCAATTAATAAGACATTACAAACAATTAAAAATGAAGACTTTACAAACATTTACCAAGTAGACAATACTGACAATGAAAATACCTGACAGGAAATACATTAAACATTCAGTTGATGCCTTTTATTTCCTGTACAGTCATATGGTCTATCGCATTAGATTTACTTTTTGCCTGAGAAATATGGATTGGTAAAGAGTTCCATTCAGCTATGGCTCAAAATGAAACTGTAGATTTAAGTCGATTTGTCCTTGGCTTCGGTTGTCTTAGCTGTCCTTTATGAAAACGTGAAAATTACCATAGCTGTGTTTGAATACCCATACTAACATACTGTATACTACATACTTAATGAGTATATGCTTGACTGTTGATATACTATTTGTTCATTTTAGTATACTGTGGTATCAATTGGTATCGTTTCAGTTGAGCGTACTAGCGATTCGCCTGTCTACCGGAAGCTGATGTTGTTGCTTTGCAACCTCTAGCAAGATTGTTAGCATAACAAATGACTAGCTAGACATTAAGATTTCGTGTGTGTTTGTAAATTCGATCTGAAGTGCCAGAGTGTGCTCTGGGCGTTTGTAAATCCATAAATCCTAGCGTAGGCCCATTGTTTCCCACTGTGGTTTGTGTTAGTAATATATTTTTTTTCCCTCAGCATGCATCTAAAAAATACATATGTTGATCTGGAATATGAGCACAGAAATGATGGACATTTTGAAGTGTTATTATGTTGGTGATTTGACAAAATAACAATCTTGGTCTTGATTTGCATTTTTCTGGTCTCAGACTTGACTCGGCCTCGAACCCCTTGTCCCATTCCTGGTCTCGGTCTTGACTCGGACTTGATTTACTCCGGTCTTGGTCCTGAATCTGTCTCGCTTTAGGTGTTCTCGAACACAACACTGCCCTACTGTACTATTCTTAGCTCAACCTGTCGTTTGCCCTGCTACTCTCTTACTTTCTTATTTGTCTGCTGTCCATCTCCTATCTCTCTCTCTTTCTCTTCCACACACATCTTGTCTTTGTGGTTCATTTCATTTTACTCCTCTCACTGCTTCCCTGTCACACGCTCCCATCTCCCTGCTACATATCTGCCCTGTATTGATTGCTTCCTGTTCTTTGAGCTGCTCGGACGAATAGCGGCTAATAGGTTTTCAGTTTCATTCACTGCTCTGGTGTTCAAGAATTAGAGTGAGTTTCCCAGAATAATTAATAGACGTGTCTCTTCACCGGGCCCACTTTTTACCTTGTCTTGATTTAGAGAAGCTAATGGCAGGATTGCCTTAGTGAGTCTACTCAGAACAGAACAGCTGATCACAGTGTAGCTCTGGCCTGTTCCTGTGCAGCTGAAGACACTTGAAAACACCTGACATTTGAAAACACCCCTTTTCACTCAATGCCCTTGACAGTTCCCTGGTCCAACATTCTGTACAGTAGCTACATGTAAGGCACAGGACGTTGGTGGCGCCTTCATTTGGGAGAATGGGCTCGTGGTAATGGCTGGAGCGGAATCAGTTGTATGGCATCAAACACATGGTTTCCATGTTTTGTTAGCACAGACTAGAATATGTTCCGTGATTCTTCCGATGGCATTGAGGAGTACACCACATCAGTCACTGGCTTCATCAATAAGTGCATCGATGACATCGTTCCCACAGTGACTGTACGTACACACCCCATCCAGAAGCCATAGATTATGGCAACATCCACACTGAGCTAAATGCTAGAGCTGCCACTTTCACGGAGCGGGACTCTAACCCGGGCTCTTATAAGAAATCCCGCTGTGCCCTTCGGCGAACCATCAAACACGCAAAGCATCGATACAGAACTAAGATTGAATCGTACTACACCGGCTCTGACGCTTGTTTCGGATGTTGCAGGGCTTGCAAATTATTACAGACTACAAAGGGAAGCACAGTCGAGAGCTGCCCAGTGACACGAGCCAACAAGACTAGCTAAATTACTTCTATGCTCGCTTCGATGAAAGCAACACTGCAACATGCATGCGATCACGCTTTCCATAACTGATGTGAGTAAGACTTTTAAACAGGTCAACATTCACAAGGCTGCAGGGCCAGACGGATTACCAGGACATGTACTCTGAGCATTGCGCTGACCAACTGGCAAGTGTCTTCACTGACATTTTCAACCTGTCCCTGACTGAGTCTGTAATACCAACATGTTTCAAGCAGACCACCATAGTCCCTGTGCCCAAGAACACTAAGGTAACCTGCCTAAATGACTACCGGCCTGTAGCACTCACATCTGTATGAAGTGCTTTGAAAGGCTGGTCATGGCTCACATCAACACCATTATCCCAGAAACTCTAGACCCACTCCAATTTGCATACTGCCCCAACAGATCCACAGTGGATGCAATCTCTATTGCACCTCACACTGCCCTTTTCCTCCTGGACAAAAGGAACACCTACATGAGAATGCTATTAATTGACTACAGCTCAGCATTCAACACTATAGTGCCCTCAAAGCTCATCACTAAGCTAAGGACACTGGGACTAAAAACCTCCCTTTGCAACTGGATCCTGGACTTCCTGATGGGCCGCCCCCAGGTGGTAAGGGTAGGTAACAACACATCTGCCATGCTGATCCCCAACACAGGGGCCCCTCAAGGGTGTGTGTTCAGTCCCCTCCTGTACTTCCTGTTCACTCATGACTGCATGTCCAGGCACGACTCCAACACCTTAAGTTTGCCGACGACACAACACCGACAATGATGAGACAGCCTATAGGGAGGAAGTCAGAGACCTGGCAGTATGGTGCCAGGATAACAACCTCTCCCTCAATGTGATCAATACAAGCAAGATGGCTGTGGACTACAGGAAAAGGAGGACCCAGCATGCCCCCATTCTCATCGACGGGGCTGTAGTAGAGCAGGTTGAGAGCTTAAAGTTCCTTTGTGTCCACATCACCAACACACTATCATGGTCCAAATGCACCAAGACAGTTGTGAAGAGGGCACGACAATGCCTATTCCCCCTCTGAAAAGACTGAAAAGATTCTACAGCTGCACCATTGAGAGCTTCCTGACTGGTTGTATCACTGCATGGTATGGCAACTGCTCGAACTACAACCGCAAGGCACTTCAGACGGTAGTGCATATGGCCCAGGACATCAATGGGGCCAAGCTTCCTGCCATTCAGGATCTCAGAGGAAGGCCCTAAAAATTGTCAAAGACTCCAGCCACCCTAGTCATAGAATGTTCTCTCTGCTACTGCACGGCAAGCGGTACCGGAGGGCCAAGTCTAGGTCCAAAACAGCTTTTTAACAGCTTCTACCCCCAAGCCATAAGACTCCTGAACAGCTATCAAATGGCCTCTCAGACTATTTGCATTGTTCCCCCAACCCGTCTTTTACACTGCTGCTACTCTCTCTTTATTATCTATGCATAGTCACTTTAACTCTACCTACATTTACATATTACCTCAATTAAAAAATCTAATCAGACTACTGTAGTACGATTCAATCTTTATCCTGTATTGACGCTTTGCCTGTTTGATGGTTTGTCAGTGGGCATTGCGGGATTTCTTATAAGTGCCTGGGTTAGAGTCCTGCTCCTTGAAAGTGGCAGCTCTACCCTTCAGCTCAGTGAGGATGTTGCCTGTAATCCATAGCTTCTGGTTAGGGTATGTACGCACGGTCACTGTGGGGACGATGTCATCGATGCACTTATTGATGAAGCCAGTGACTGATGTGGTGTACTCCTCAATGCCATCGGAAGAATCCCAGAACATTTTCCAGTCTGTGCTACTAGTCCTGTAGCTTAGCATCCGCGTCATCTCACCAAGGATGTATTGAGCAAGTCACTGGTACTAACCGGCTTTAGTTGTTGCTTGTAAGCAGGAATCAGGAGGATAGGAATCAGGAGGATATGGTCAGATTTGCCAAATGGAGGGCGAGGGAGAGCTTTGTACGCTATGAAAAATGTAGATAACCACACTATTTACCAAGAGAATTTTCAACAGCCTATCGTGAGATACTCTACCTGAAGCGAGCAAAACCTTGAGACTTCCTTAATATTATATTTTGTGCACCAGCTGTTACTTACAAATAGACACGGACCACCACCCCTTGTATTACCAGAGGCAGCTGTTCTATCTTGCCGATGGCCCGAAAACCCAGCCAGCTGTATGTTATCCATGTCGTCATTCAGCCACGACTCGGTGAAACATAAGATATTACAGTCTTTAAATGTCCCATTGGTAGGATAGTCTTGATCGGAGCTCATCCATTTCATTATCCAATGATTGCACATTGGCTAATAGGACTGATGGTAGAGGCGGATTACCCACTCGCCGTCAGATCCTTACAAGGCAACCCGATCTACGTCCCCGATATCTCTGTCTCTTCTTCATGCGAATGACAGGGATTTGGGCCTTGTCTTGTGTCTGAAGTAAATCAATCGCATCTGACTCGTTAAAGAAATAATCTTCGTCCAGTATGAGGTGAGTAATCGCTGTCCTGATATCCAGAATATCTTTCGGTGACAGAAACATTATGTTCAAAATAAGTTACAAATTACACGAAAAACACACAATTGGTTAGGAGCCATCTCCTCCGGCGCCATTCTCTGGGACACAAACACAAGCATGCACAGTCACGCACGCACACACACACACTCACATACAGACACACACACACACAAACAGTCTATGAACCCTTGTGTCATGTCACACATGCATGCACTATCGTGCAGACACACACACACACACAGTCTGCGAACCCTCTTCTGTAATGTCCATCGTCCAAACCAAATTTAGTGAAGTTAGTGTGTGAATTTTGTAAAGTTAGTGTGGGAGAGGTGAAAGAAATGCTGTTATTGTTCTATAATGACAAACCTCCTGGCATTGAAACCTTAGATGGAAAGCTACTGAGGATGGTAGCTAACTCTATAGCCACTCCTATCTGTCATATCTTCAATCTGAGCCTAGAGGAAAGTCTTTGTCCTCAGGCCTGGAGGGAAGCCAAAGTAATTCCACTACACGAGTGGTAAAGCGGCCTTTCTTGGTTCTAACAGCAGCTTGCTGCCAGCTCTTAGCAAAAATGTTGTTTGACCAAGTACAATATTATTTCTCTGTAAACAAATGAACAACAGATGCTTATAGAGAAGGGCACTCAGCATGTACTGCACTGACACAAATGTCTAATGATTGGTTAAAAGAAATGGATCATAAAAAGATTGTTAGAGCTTTACTGTTAGATTTCAGTCCAGCCTTTAATGTTATTGACCATAACCTGTTGTTGAGAAAACATACACTACCGTTCAAAAGTTTGGTGTCACATCGAAATGTCCTTGTTTTTGAAAGGAAAACACATATTCCGTCCATTAGAATAACATCAAATTGATTAGAAATAGTAGTACACAGCGCTGTACGAGATCTTCAGTTTCTTGGCAATTTCTCGCATGGAATAGCCTTCATTTCTCAGAACAAGAATAGACTGATGAGTTTCAGAAGAAAGGTCTTTGTTTCTGGCCATTTTGAGCCTGTATTCGAACCCACAAATGCGGATGCTCCAGATACTCAACTACTCTAAAGGCCAGTTTTATTGCTTATTTAATGAGCACAACAGTCTTCACCTGTGCTAGCATAATTGCAAAATGGTTGTCTAATGATCAATTAGCGTTTTAAAATGATAAACTTGGATTAGCTAACACAACGTGCCATTGGAACCCAGGAGTGATGGTTGCTGATAATGGGCCTCTGTACGCCTATGTAGATATTCCATACATTTTTGCCGTTTCCAGCTACAATAGTCATTTTCAACATTAACCATGTCTACACTGTATTTCTGATCAATTTGATGTTTTTTTAATGGACCAAAAATTTGCTTTTCTTTCAAAAACAAGGACATTTCTAAGTGACCCCAAACTTTTGAACGGTAGTGTATGTGTTATGGCTTTTCTACCTCTGCCGTATCGTGGACTCAGAGCTATCTAATATAACTCAGAGGGTTTTCTTTAATGGATGCTTCTCTAATGTCAAACATGTAAAGTGTGGTGTACAGCATGGCAGCTCTCTGTGCCCTCTACTCTTTTTTTTTTTTTTTACCAATGACCTGCCACTGGCATTAAACAAAGCATGTGTGTACATGACGATTCAACCATATACGCATCAGCAACCACTGCTAGCGTTGTTACTGAAACCCTTAACTAAGAGTTGCAGTCTGTTTTGGAATGGGTGGCCAGTAATAAACTGGTCCTGAACATCTAAAACTAAGAGCATTGTATTTGGTACAATTCATTCCCTAAGTTCTAGACCTCAGCTGAGTCTGATAATGAATGGTGTGGCTGTTGAACAAGTTGAGGAGACTAAATTATTTGGTTAAATTACAGTTGTAAACATGGTCAAAACATATAGGTTCAATGGTTGTAAAGATGGAGAGAGGTCCGTACGTAATAAAGAAATGCTCTGCTTTTTTGAAACCACACTCCACAAAGCAAGTCCTGCAGGCTCTAGTTTTATCTTATCTTATCCAATCATATGGTCAAGTGCTTCAAAGAAAGACCTAGTTAAACTGCAGCTGGCCCAGAAGAGAGCAGCGCATCTTTCTCTTCATTGTAATCTAAGGGTAATATTAATAATATGCATGCCAATCTCTCTTTTCACAGTCCACAGGTCGAGAACAAATTCAAGGAAACTTACACCGTTATACAGAGCCATGATGTAACGATGTTCAGGGAATGAGTGTTTTAATAAATAAACACAACATAATACAAAATAGGAAACACGGACAACGCACAGACATGCGACAGGAACAGAAACAATAATGCCTGGGGAAGGAAACAAAAGGAGTGACATATGTAGGAAAGGTAATCAGGGAAGTGATGGAGTCCAGGTGAGTCTGATGCATGTAGCGATGGTGACCGGTGTGCGCCATAGCGAGCAGCCTGGTGACCTAGAGGCCGGAGATGGAGCGCACGTGACACATGAGTGCATGGAACTCCCTTTCCATCGTATATAGTGCAAGTGAACAGCAAACCTGGTTTCAAAAAACAAATGTGGCCTAAGTGTTGCGTGTATATAATGACATGTACAGTTGAAGTCGGAAGTTTACATACACCTTAGCCAAATACATTTAAATACTTTTAAACGTTTTTCACAATTCCTGACATTTAATCCCAGTAAAAATTCCCTGTCTTACGTCAGTTAGGATCACCATTTTATTTAAAAAATGTGAAAGGTCAGAATAATAGTAGAAAGAAGGATTTATTTCAGCTTTTATTTCTTTCATCACATTCCCAGTGGGTCAGACGTTTGCCTACACTCAATTAGTATGTGGTAGCTTTGCCTTTAAATTGTTTAACTTGGGTCAAACGTTTCAGGAAGCCTTCCACAAGCTTCCAACAAAAAGTTGGGTGAATTTTGGCTCCTTCCACTTGACAGAGTTGGTGTAACTGAGTCAGGTGTGTAGGCCTCCTTGCTCGCACACGCTTTTTCAGGTCTTCCCACAAATGTTCTATAGGATTGAAGTCAGGGCTTTGTGATGGCCACTCCAATACCTTTACTTTGTTGTCCTTAAGCCATTTTGCCACAACTTTGGAAGTGTGCTTGGGGTCATTGTCCATTTGGAAGACCCATTTGCTACCAAGCTTTAACTTCCTGACTGATGTCTTGAGATGTTGCTTCAATATATCCACATAGTTTGCCATCCTCATGATGTCATCTATTTTGTGAAGTGCACCAGACCCTCCTGCAGCAAAGCACCCCCACAACATGATGCTGCCACCCCAGTGCTTCACGGTTGGGATGATGATCTTCAGCTTGCAAGCCTCCCACTTTTTCTTCCAAACATAACGATGGTCATTATGGCCAAACAGTTCTATTTTTGTTTCATCAGACCAGAGGACATTTCTCCAAAAAGTACAATCTTTGTTCCCATGTGCAGTTGCAAACCATAGTCTGGCTTTTTTATGTCGGATTTGGAGCAGTGGCTTCTTCCTTGCTGAGTGGCCTTTCAGGTTATGTCAATATAGGACTCGTTTCACTGTGGATATAGGTGTAGATTATTTTGTACCTGTTTCCTCAAGCATCTTCACAAGGTCCTTTGCTGTTGTTCTGGGATTGATTTGCACTTTTTGCACCAAAGTACATGCATTTCTAGGAGACAGAACGCATCTCCTTCCTGAGCGGTATGACAAATGCGTGGTCCCAAGGTGTTTATTCGTGCGTACTATTGTTTGTACAGATGAGCGTGGTACCTTCAGGTGTTTGAAAATTGCTCCCAAGGATGAACCAGACTTGTGGAGGTCTACAATTTCTTTCCTGAGGTCTTGGCTGATTTCTTTTGATTTTCCCATGATGTCAAGCAAAGAGGCACTGCGTTTGAAGGTAGGCCTTGAAATACATCCACAGGTACACCTCCAATTGACTCAAATGATGTCAATTAGCCTATCAGAAGCTTCTAAAGCTATAATTGTCTGCAATTTTCCAATCTGTTTAAAGGCACAGTCAGCTTAGTGTATGTAAACTTCTCACCCACTGGAATTGTGAAGCAGTGAATTACAAGTTAAATAATCTGTCTGTAAACAATTGTTGGAAAAATTACTTGTGTCATGCACAAAGTAGATGCCCTAACCGACCTGCCAAAACTATACATGGTTAACAAGGCATTTGTGGAGTGGTTGAAAAACTAGTTTTAATGACTCCAATCTAAGTGTATGTCAACTTCCGACTTCAACTGTATGTGTAACTGATAGATGCACACACACACACTACATGTTAATGTTTTTAAATGTATGGAAAGTCTTTTGTCTGTAATGGCTTTTTCATTATGTGTATGACCCCAGTAAGACTAGCTGTCGCCATTGGTGTTGGCTAATGGGTATCCTAATAAATCATATCAAAAATCTACTGGAATGCCAGATTTTCTGCTCTGACTCTTGTGCTCCCTACTGAATGTCAACTGAGTCAAAGGGAACTGAAGTCTATTACATGCTCTTTTATAAAGATTTCTGAGTGTGTTTGGCAATATTGCATTTTTTTTTTTTGTGGAGTATGGTTAGAGATTAGTTCAACCACTGACAGTAAGGTCAGCTCACATTAAGATTTGATGTATTGATCTCAGAGTCGTACAGTTTTCAAATATGACAGAGTGCCATGCTGGAGTTTCAGGTAAATCTGCAGCATGTTTTTAGGACAACAATATTTTTTTTTCTCCTGAGAATATATATGTTTTTAAGTCAACAATTCATAATATCCTTTTAATTTCATTCATGTTGCTGTGTTGGTGTGTATTATTTTGATGGAGTACTTGTGGAGCAGCACGTTAAATGTCTTGTTCTGATCATAATCACGTAGTGTTATTTGAATATCACAGAGCTGTGGTACTATACTATAGCCACCGTGCTTCTCCACCTGCATTGCTTGCTGTTTGGGGTTTTAGGCTGGGTTTCTGTACAGCACTTTGAGATATCAGCTGATGTACGAAGGGCTATATAAATAAATTTGATTTGATTTGACTATATGTCTAATCTCAGTATGGGTCTTGTCAAAAAGAGGAGGAAGGAGGGGGGGGGGGAACTGTGTTTTTGACATGCTTCTTCAAAGCACTTTGTTGCTTCACATATCCCCTCTCCCCTGTTTTTTGGTTGCATCCAAATGAATGACTTTAGTATTCCAGTAAACCTGTGGTTCCACTGTACGTGAACTGTAACGGAAATCCTAAATGCGTCATGCTGTTGCTGGAATCATGCCATAAAGTAAACTTTCAGAATGTTGTCAGTATTCCTCTGAAAGACGGAAATAGTTGACTCATCAAGTGGTGTGCAGTACAAAGGAAAGCTCTTTAATTGAGTTCAATCTAAGTTCTTTAAATCTATCTGCCAATGATAACGAACATCCTGTTTAGAGACATTCAATTATTTCAATTTCTGTGATTTGTTATCATTTCTAGCCTGATGTTTATTTCTTCTCTACCAACAAATAGTCTAGACCTTGAATAGTCTCACAAGATATTGAAGTGAGTCTCCTGATTCATTCCATCAACCCTTCAATCAATCTGACAGTTATCATGAACTGTTTCTACCCTCTTATATCTTTATCCTGTGTCTGAATGGTCTAGACTTTGAAAGTAGTCTGCTCTGATTCAATCCAGTCACAACAACACAGGTAGGGATGGAGGGAGAGAGACAGACACAGACACAGACACGGAGAGAGAGAACCTCTCATGAAAGACCGTGCGGAGGGCCTTCAGATCTAATCTGTTGCCTGAAGATGCAGGTCATTAAAACATTGATACATTAAAACATGTCTTATGGCATGAAGAAATACATTTTGTATAATTATGCCATAGTTTCCCATCTTTTTCTCAATCAATGTTAAGAAATATAATTATTTAAGGTTGTTGATTGCTGTAGAGTTACATCTGTGTCAATCTAAATGGCAGATGCAAATTGAAGGCATTCATTCCACTGCTTGATGCATCGTCTGAGTCTCTTGTGAGGTGAGGAGGAGTCAGTCTTTTGAAATGGTTGAATTGCAGTGCTCTCTCTCTCTCCCATGTCTCTCAATCCTCTCTCTCTGTCTGTCTCTCTCCATCGTTCTCTCTTTCTTTCTTTCTCTCTCATTTCCTCTAGCTCTATGTTGTAACTCTTGCCCTACCTGCCTGCCTGGAGAGGCCCCTGAGAGGCAGCAGACCTGGATATTATCCTCCGTGCAGTGTCTCTCAGCCAGGGCCTTGACATTTGGCTTCAGTATGGGCTCTGTACTGTACAGTGAGACTGGGAGGGGGCATAGGCAATCAGCCGAGATATGCACAGAGCAACTCTGACATTGAAAGCCATTCAGGAGAGGTACAGAGAGCGAGAGAGAGAGAGGAGAAATAATGGGCCCTGATCCCCCCCCCCCCCCCCCCCCCCGGTCTGATGTGATGTAATTTTATCCTAATAATCACGTGTGTGTGTGTGTGTGTGCGTACCTGTGTGTGGCTCTGTCTGTGTGAGACTGTATGTGTCCCCTTCCGTGCATAATATAGAGTAGCAGCCAGGAGCAGAAGCTGCAGCTCATAGGTGGAAGACAAAGACAGACAGACTGGTGTGTGATTGTGTATGAGGAAAGAGAGGTGAGATGGAAATCACTGGGAGGGTTTAGTCTTTGGTCTAGGCTTTCGTTACCTGCCCATTCCTAATCAAAGCTCCCAAACAGAGGGAATATAGAACAGAGCAGATGCCAGGGAACAGAACACATACGATCTGATTCGATACCTGTCATTTCATTTGTTTTGTGGGGTTGCTGTGGCTCTCTCTTTTGAGCCAGGGGATAGAGGTGTTCAGAGTTGCCATAGCTGTTGGTTAAGTCTAAGTTAAAAGCATCTTCAGTGACGGATCCAGTCTTTCCTCAGACATGGGGGTGGCTGCATCATGTTATGGGTATGCTTGTCATTGGCAAGGACTAGGCTTTTGTTAAGAATAAAATAAATACAAAATAGAAATAAGCACTTTCAAAATCCTAGAGGAAAACCTGGTTCAGTCTGTTCTCCAACAGACACCGGGAGACAAATTCACCTTTCAGCAGGACAATAACCTAAAACACAAGGCCAAATATTTACTGGATTTCCTTACCTAGACGACATTGAATGTTTCTGAGTGGTCTAGTTACAGTTTTGACTTAAATCGTCTTGAAAATATATGGCAAGACTTGAAAATGGCTGTCTAGCAATGATCCACAACCAACTTGACAGAGCTTGAAGAATTAAAAAAAAGAATAATATGCAAATATTGTACAACCTAGGTGTGCAAATCTCTTAGAGAGACTTACCCAGAAAGACTCACAGCTGTAATCGCTGCCAACGGTGATTCTAACATGTATTGACATGGGTGTGAATACTTATGCAAATGAGATCATTCTGTAGTTCATTTTCATTACATATGCAAACATTTCTAAAAACATGTTTTCACTTTGTCGTTATGGGGTATCGTGTGTAGATGGGGGACAAGAAAATCAGGCTGTAACACAACAACGTGTAGAATAAGTCAAGTGGCATGAATACCTTCTGACTGGTCAAACAAAGATGATAATGTTGCCAAAAAGAGGGAGCTGGTAGAACATCTGACATGATGGAGGCAGTGTATGTAAATAACCATGGTGTTTTGGGGTTTAGTGCTTTTTGCATAAAAAGGGGATGATATACTACAGTTTATAAGCACTTCTGCCTAATTCATTTCACAGACACTGACTGAATTTGGCAATAGTGGCTTTTTTACTCCATGCTGCATTACTAAAATCCAGAATAAGCTCTGTCAGTTGTTATCTAAAAGCGTGTATTGAATGATGGTGGACATCCTAATACTCAACCCATGAACACTGTAGGCATGTCACTGCCCAGTGGTTTCTCAGGGACAGCCTATGTGAGGTGTTGCAGGTGGGCTGTCTGTAGGGACAGCCTCTGTGAGGTGTTGCAGGTGGGCTGTCTGTTGGGACAGCCTATGTGAGGTGTTGCAGGTGGGCTGTCTGTTGGGGTAGCCTATGTGAGGTGTTGCAGGTGGGCTGTCTGTTGGGACAGCCTATGTGAGGTGTTGCAGGTGGGCTGTCTGTTGGGGTAGCCTATGTGAGGTGTTGCAGGTGGGCTGTCTGTTGGGACAGCCTATGTGAGGTGTTGCAGCAGTAGGCTGTCTGTTGGTGCAGCCTATGTGAGGTGTTGCAGGTGGGCTGTCTGTTGGGGCAGCCTATGTGAGGTGTTGCAGGTGGGCTGTCTGTTGGGGTAGCCTATGTGAGGTGTTGCAGGTGGGCTGTCTGTTGGGGCAGCCTATGTGAGGTGTTGCAGGTGGGCTGTCTGTTGGGGCAGCCTACGTGAGGTGTTGCAGGTGGGCTGTCTGTTGGGACAGCCTATGTGAGGTGTTGCAGGTGGGCTGTCTGTTGGGACAGCCTATGTGAGGTGTTGCAGGTGGGCTGTCTGTTGGGACAGCCTATGTGAGGTGTTGCAGGTGGGCTGTCTGTTGGGACAGCCTATGTGAGGTGTTGCATGTGGGCTGTCTGTTGTTGGGGCAGCCTATGTGAGGTGTTGCAGCAGTAGGCTGTCTGTTGGTGCAGCCTATGTGAGGTGTTGCAGGTGGCTGTCTGTTGGGGCAGCCTATGTGAGGTGTTGCAGGTGGGCTGTCTGTTGGGACAGCCTATGTGAGGTGTTGCAGCAGTAGGCTGTCTGTTGGGGTAGCCTATGTGAGGTGTTGCAGGTGGGCTGTCTGTTGGGACAGCCTATGTGAGGTGTTGCAGCAGTAGGCTGTCTGTTGGTGCAGCCTATGTGAGGTGTTGCAGGTGGGCTGTCTGTTGGGGCAGCCTATGTGAGGTGTTGCAGGTGGGCTGTCTGTTGGGACAGCCTATGTGAGGTGTTGCAGCAGTAGGCTGTCTGTTGGGGTAGCCTATGTGAGGTGTTGCAGGTGGGCTGTCTGTTGGGACAGCCTATGTGAGGTGTTGCAGCAGTAGGCTGTCTGTTGGTGCAGCCTATGTGAGGTGTTGCAGGTGGGCTGTCTGTTGGGGCAGCCTATGTGAGGTGTTGCAGGTGGGCTGTCTGTTGGGGTAGCCTATGTGAGGTGTTGCAGCAGTAGGCTGCCAGTGTTAGTTGTTGGCCCATTGTCTGTTTGTCTGTCAGTCCGTCTATCTGTCAGTTAGAGGGTTTCAGAGCTGTAGGGAAGTGACTAAACCATGAGAGCTGCTTAAAACTGACCAGGGTTAGTATCTGACAGGCATGGAAAACTACACACACTTCAGAATTTAAAATCACATTTTATTTGTCACATGCGCCGAATACAACAGGTGTGGACTTTACTGTGAAATGCTTACTTACAAGCCCTTTCCCAACAATGCAGAGTTAAAAAGTAAACAAAAATGGCTAAATTGAAATAGTAACACAATAATATAACAATAACGAGGCTATATAGAAGGATTACCAGTACCGAGACAATGTGCAGGGGTATGAGGTAATTGAGGTAATATGTACATGTAGGTAGGGGTAAGAAGCGACTAGGCAATCAGGGTAGATAATAAACAGAGAAGCAACAGCATATTTGCAGTGTGTGTGTGTGTGTGTGTGTGTGTGTGTGTGGCGTCAATACGCATGTGTGTCTGAGCATATGTAGTGTGTGGGTTGGAGTGGCAGTGTAGTATGAATGTGCATAGACCAGTGCAAGAGAGGGGGTCAGTGGGTTTATAAGCAGCGTAAAGGAGGATACAGGGAAAGGGGAACACCTAGTCAGTTGTACAAATGAATGCATTCAACTGAGATGTGTCTTCTGCATTTGAACCCAAACCCTCTGAATCAGAGAGGTACGGAAGGCTGCCTTAATCGACATCCACATCTTTAGTGCCCGAGGAACAGTGGGTTAACTGCCTTGCTCAGGGGCAGAACGACAGATTTTGACCTTGTCAGCTCGGGGATTCGATCCGGCAATCTTTCGATAACTGGCCCAACGCTCTCACCCGCCAGGCTACCTGCCGTAAACCAGAGAAAGTTGGACTGTAATCAAAGTGCTAAAATACAAATATGCACTTTAAAAATAGATATATTGTGTTCTGAACTAGAAATACCAGTGACAGCTTTCTACAGAATATGATATCTGTATGCAGCTATTCCCAGCAGACTTGAAGTGATTGATGGAGGATACACACCGAGCTGATTGTAATGAAGACTGTGTCTGGAGGAGATGTCTGATAACAATAGATGCCTATTTATCCCAAAAAAATACACTTTTTTTTTATCACTGTAACCTTAAATGTATTTAATCTAATCATTTAAAATATGATTAATTTGTTTGACAATGGAAGGAATTACATTTCATTTAATGATCTAACATAATCTACATTCAACTGTTTATAGCTAGCTATTTACCCATTCATTATTTATTTCATAAATGTTCTTGATAGGAATAAAATGAGCAGCTCTCTCTGCCACTCACAGCCCTCAGTGCGAGTCATTTGAAAGCTGCCTCATTCATAACATCACACGATGTCCATGAAAATGCCAATGGACCTGAGTTGGAGTAGGTTTTTATAGAGGAAACAATATCTTATAGTGCATATTTCCTTTGATAAAAAGAGAGGCTTTTGGCTCGTTGCTGGTTTGAAGGGGCCGGGATCCATTTGACTGTTGCTGTGAAAGAATCCTCTTGTTCTGGGCACCAGCAGACTCCAAGGTACTCTGAGATGCAGTAGAGGGACAAGCACTGAAGCAACTACCCTCTCATGTTGTATTTCTTCCTCTATTCTCTCACTTCTACCTCCACCTTTCACCACTGTATTGATATTGGTAAGTGCCATTTTCTGGCCCACCAGAATGCGTAATCCTTTGACAGGAAGTGTGTTTTATGTGTGCTGATTGAGCTTGGCTCTGGGTGCCAGGTTGGGTTGGGTTTGTGGTCCTGTGTGCAGCCAGAAGAGGGCATGGTTCACTCCACTGAACATCACAGCCTGGGCAGATGTTATCAGAATGATACAGTGGAGTTTATTTGCTGTTTATTGCGGTAGGATTTGTGGCATGCTGCTGTATTCTAACTGAAGCAGAGATAGCAGCAGATTCCAGCAGACATTTTGTTTGTGTGTTTCATATCAGCTCTAAAAAGTCATTTTTTTAATTCCACAAACCTTTTTTCATAATTTCTCCCACCATCGGTCAATGTTATGTTCCATTATGACATTAATCTCAATGGCATTCTTCAGTCAGATAACTCCATACCTAGCATTCCATGTTCCCTTTATACTCAAATGCACCGTCAGGCTGATGAATTCTGATGATTCTCTTGTCTGGTAAAAATACATGAAAAATAGATATATTCAATAGATCAATAATTGACATTCTTTGTCTGCCAACCCCTGTGTTCTGGAGTGAGTAGTCTAGACCTTTAAAGACAATTAGGATGTGACGAGCGGTGAGAGGTTGAGGAGGAACTATTTGAGTCAATTCCCCTCACTGTCAGCTCAGTAGTCATTAAATCCCATTGTGTTTCAGCATAGCAATCTGGTCTGGAGCTCCTAGACTCCTACTTATGCTACTGCTGCTTCCATAGCAGGTCAATTATTTCCACTAACCCAAGTGCTGTAAATGAATCAATGGGAAAAGTTTTTGTTTAACAGTTGTAGACTGTGTGGTTTTTGGTACTTGGAGAAGGGCCTCTAATTCTCCACAGATTGACCATCACAGTTTAACAGATTACGTTCTGATTGTTGTGCCTAATTGGTTAATTGTTAATTATTGCAACTAATTACAGTGCAAAATGTATTTTTGTTATCCAAGATGGTGACACTATTTCTTTGTTTTCAAGCACTTTGGAGGTTTGCAATGAGAGAATCCTGAGCCACAGAAATGTTTGGTTGTGTTGCTAGTTTATATGGCAGTATACTGTACATGCTGAGGGAGGATGAGAATTAACCACCACAAGGTCAGATAACAAAAGGGACAGTGAAGATATCCTTGGTTATGGCCATAAAGCAGCAGTAGGCAGCAGGCAGCTGATGGCTTCTTCAGTAGAAGTGTGTGTCTCTGCAGTGGAATATTCCTTTTTTTCCCCACTTCCTATAGGTAGTGCACAATGGACTTAAAGCATTAACGATAGAAGGAGGTACGTTTAATATATGTTGTGGCTGTGTTTTATTTTGGGCTCTGCTTATGGAAGCATGGGCTAAGGAATGGAAAAACCACTACTATAAGTGTTCTTTCTGAATAGCAGCAACAGCAACAACGTGGAAGGTAAAGTGTATGTGCTTTCTGCATTGACTAAGCTCATTCAGGACCAGCCTATTCAGTTAGTTCACCCGCCCTCCCTCTCTCTCTCTCCTCATTTCCCATTGAGCTATTTGTGTTCTTACAGTGGATTGCACAATGAGATGGAACAGTCAAGAGGCATTTCAACGTCATAGCCTTAGCCGGTGGTAACTTGTGGAATTGACACCAGCTGGAACGCAATGTACGGTATAATTAAACTAATAATTAAACTCACCAAAAGGAGAAACGTCTTCACTGTCAACTGCGTTTATTTTCAGCAAACATAACATGTGTAAATATTTGTAGGAACATAACAAGCTTTAACAACTGAGACATAAACTGAACAAGTTCCACAGACATGTGACTAGCAGAAATGTAATAATGTGTCCCTGAACAAAGGGAGGGGGGTCAAAATCAAAAGTAACAGTCAGTATCTGCTGTGGCCACCAGCTGTATTAAGTACTGCAGTGCATCTCCTCCTCATGGACTGCACCAGATTTGCCAGTTCTTGCTGTGAGATGTTACTCCACTCTTCCACCAAGGCACCTGCAAGTTCCCGGACATTTCTGCGGGGAATGGCCCTAGCCCTAGGATGAGCCTGACATGACCCTCCAGCAAAAGGTTCTTCAACAAAGTACTGATTAATGGTTCTGAATACTTATGTAAATGTAATATTTAAAAAAAAGAAAATTAATACATTTGCAAAAATGACAAACACTGTTTATGCTTTGTAATTTTGGGGTATTGTGTGTAGATTGACAATTTAAGCCATTTTAAGCCATTTTAGAATAAGGCTGTAACGTTAAAAAAAATGTCAAGGGGTCTGAATACTTTTACGAATGCACTGTAACTGCGAACAGGGAACTTGGGCCCAGGCCCCTCTGCCTCAAAGGGAGATAGGGACAGATGGAGAAGTGGGAATGGAGAAAAGTGTGTAAAATATTTGCATAGACATTTACCCACAAATCTATTCCATTGTTTCTTCTCCATTTCTCCCAGTCTCTGGCACGGAGAGGAGAAATGAGGAGAGGAGCCCCTGGCCTGTGTGGGTTGATCTCATCCTCTCTAAATGAGGGAAGTTGTGTATCTCCAGCCATTTCAGACCCTCCCATTAACCATCAAATGCAGTTAACATTGATTCAACTTTGGCACTGGGGAGAACATGGGCTTTATGAGGGATGACAATTAATCAATCAAATGTATTTATAAAGCCCTTTTTACATCAGCTGTACAGAAACCCAGCCTAAAACACCAAACAGCAAGCAAAGCAGATGTAGAAGCATGGTGGCTAATGACTCCTCACTAAATCAAGGTAGGTGTAATTGGCTTATCATTAGGTTCTGGCAATCATCTATTGCTTTATATCTAGTTCCATTACTCAATTATCCCTAAAAGTGCAAACATATTTTTTGCTAAAAAGCACCAACAGGGGTCATTGGTAATGATTGCAAAGATACACTGTCTGTTTAAAAAAAAATATTTAACCTTTATTTAACCAGGTAGGCTAGTTGAGAACAAGTTCTCATTTGCAACTGCGACCTGGCCAAGATAAAGCGTAGCAATTCGACACATACAACAACACAGAGTTACACATGGAATAAACAATACTTACAGTCAATACAGTAGAACAAAAGAAAACAAAAAGTCTATATACAGTGAGTGCAAATGAGGTAAGTTAAGGAAATAAATAGGCCATGGTGGCGAAGTAATTACAATATGGCAAATAAACACTGGAATGGTAGATCGGCAGAAGATGAATGTGCAGGTAGAGATACTGGGGTGCAAAGGAGCAAAATAAATACCAGTATGGGGATGAGGTAGGTAGATAGATGGGCTGTTTACAGATGGGCTATGTACAGGTGCAGTGATCTGTAAGCTGCTCTGACAGCTGGTGCTTAAAGCTAGTGAGGGAGATGTGAGTCTCCAGCTTCAGAGATTTTTGCAATTCGTCCCAGTCATGGGCAGCAGAGAACTGGAAGGAAAGACGACCAAAGGAGGAATTGGCTTTGGGGGTGACCAGTGAGATATACCTACTGGAGCGTGTGCTGGGTGCTGCTATGGTGACCAGTGAGCTGAGATAAGGTGGGGCTTTACCTAGCAGAGACTTGTAGATAACCTGTAGCCAGTGGGTTTGGCGACGAGTATGAAGCGAGGGCCAACCAACGAGAGCGTACAGGTCACAGTAGTGGGTAGTGTATGGGGCTTTGGTGACAAAACGGATGGCACTGTGATAGACTGCATCCAGTTTGTTGAGTAGAGTGATGGAGGCTATTTTATAGATGACATCACCGAAGTCGAGGATCGGTAGGATGGTCAGTTTTACGAGGGTATGTTTGGCAGCATGAGTGAAGGATGCTTTGTTGCGATATAGGAAGCCGATTTCTAGATTTAATTTTGGATTGGAGATGCTTAATGTGAGTCTGGGAGGAGAGTTTACAGTCTAACCAGACACCCAGGTATTTGTAGTTGTCCACGTATTCTAAGTCAGAGCCGTCCAGAGTAGTGATGCTGGACGGGCGAACAGGTGCGGGCAGTGATCGATTGAATAGCATGCATTTAGTTTTACTTGCGTTTAAGAGGAGTTGGAGGCCACGGAAGGAGAGTTGTATGGCATTGAAGCTCGTCTGGAGGTTAGTTAACACAGTGTCCAAGGAGGGGCCTGAAGTATACAGAACGGTGTCGTCTGCGTAGAGGTGGATCAGAGAATCACCAGCAGCAAGAGCAACATCATTGATGTATACAGAAAAGAGTTGGCCTGAGAATTTAACCCTGTGGCACACCCATAGAGACTGTCAGAGGTCCAGACAACAGGCCCTCCGATTTGACACACGGAACTCTATCAGAGAAGTAGTTGGTAAAGGCAAGGCAATCATTTGAGAAACCAAGGCTGTCGAGTCTGCCAATAAGAAAGTTATGATTGACAGAGTCGAAAGCCTTGGCCAGGTCGATGAATACGGCTGCACAGTAATGTCTCTTATCGATGGCGGTTATGATGTCGTTTAGAACCTTGAACGTGGCTGAGGTGCAGCCATGACCAGGTCTGAAACCAGATTGCATAGCGGAGAAGGTATGGTGGGATTCGAAATGGTCAGTAATCTGTTTGTTAACTTGGCTTTCAAAGATCTTAGAAAGACAGGGTAGGATAGATATAGGTCTGTAGCAGTTTGGGTCTAGAGTGTCAACCCCTTTCAAGAGGGGGGACCACGGCAGCTTTCCAATCTTTGAGAATCTCAGACGATACGAAAGAGAGGTTGAACAGGCTAGTAATAGGGGTTGCAACAATTTTGGCAGATAATTTTAGAAAGACAGGGTCCAGATTGTCTAGCCCGGCTGATTTGGGGCGGCAGGGTAGCCTAGTGGTTAGAGCATTGGACTAGTAACCAGAAGGTTGCAAGTTCAAATCCCAGAGCTGCCCCTGAACAGGCAGTTAACCCACTGTTCCTAGGCTGTCATTGAAAATAAGAATTTGATCTTAACTGACTTGCCAAGGTAAAATAAAAAATTTGTAGGGGTCCAGATTTTGCAGCTCTTTCAGAACATCAGCTATCTGGATTTGGGTAAAGGAGAAATGGTGGGGGCTTTGGCGGGTTGCTGTGGAGGGTGCTGGACAGTTGACCGGGGTAGGGGTAGCCATGTGGAAAGCATGGCCAACCGTAGAGAAATGCTTATTGAAATTCTCAATTATAGTGGCTTTATCGGTGGTGTCTGTTTTTCCTAGCCTCAGAGCAGTGGGCAGCTGGGAGGAGGTGCTCTTATTCTCCATGGACTTTACAGTGTCCCAGAACCTTTTTGAGTTAGTACTACAGGATGCAAATTTCTGTTTGACAAAGCTTGCCTTAGCTTTTCTAACTGCCTGTGTATATTTGTTCCTAACTTCCCTGAAAAGTTGCATATCACGGGGGCTATTCGATGCTAATGCAGAACACCATAGGTTGCTTTTGTGCTGGTCAAGGTCAGACAGGTCTGGAGTGAACCAAGGACTATATCTATTCCTAGTTTTTGCCTCTTCGTGCGGTGACGTCGATAGACCAGTCGTGGAATTAGTAGGGTTCCAAGTAGCTCTAGGTAGCTAGCAGGCCTAGCTGGTTAGCATAATGGGCCTTCAGCGGGCGTCATACCTGAGGGGCCTGTTGGAGTCCTCGGGCAGATTATGTCGGTATTCCAGTCGTAGGGGATCTGTGGGGTTCCATGCCCCGTACCGGCTGTATAAGGGGTCCGGATATTGTAGCCCAGGAGTATACTTCGGTGGTAGCACAGGAGCCCTGGCCGGGCTAGCTTCAAGCTAATTGGTGCTTGCTCTGGGATGGAAACGCTAGCCAGGAGTAGTCATCCGGGATTGCGGTTAGCTAGTTGTGAAGATCCAGATGAAAATGTTCAGTTTGCGGTCGGAATCCGGGGATAAAAGTAACAGGTCCGCTCTGGTTAGAGTCACGTTGTTCGAACTGACGAGAGCTTTCCGAGCTGAAGGTTAGCTGATGACCGCTGGCAATGGTTTGCTGACTGATAGCTGGTAGTTAGCTGGCTAGCTTCAGTTGAGGGGTTCCAGATCCGAAGTAAATATAAATACTTTAGGGAAAGGAAGCAGATCCACGCCACATTTTGTGAGGCGGGTTGCAGGAGAGTATTTAATGTTCAGGCTTAGCTAAATATTTTAAAGGATATGCGACGAAAAAGATATATACAAGGGACACGACAGGACAAAGACGTCTGACTGCTACGCCATCTTGGATTTAGTCTGTCAAGCAGTAACACTTATTTTATTAACATTTTGTTACACAACCTAAATTGTTTAAATTCCCCCAAATAAGCATATATGTAAACATTTTCACACATTTATAGTCACATTTGATATTTCAAAATATGTATATACTGTATATTTATGTTTTTCATATTATGAACAGATATTTTGATACATTTCATCCATAGCTACTTTTTATGAACGTTGTTATGTTATTCATTCAAAGTGTTGTGTTTCTGTGATGGTCAGAGGCTGAGAAATTGGCGATTTAACAAATCTTATATACCGGTACGACCTAAGAGGGCCATTGATAAGGGCATCAGACCTCAAACTGCTATGATCTATCAACTCCGTTCCAGTTGCATCTGAAAGATGAGACTCTCCACTTCGTATAGAAACAATGACTGAAAGCAAAATATGTATTTTCTTTTTTTGGTGTTATTTTGTTTAATTGTAATGGCTCCCACACCCCACAGGGGCCAAATCTAGGTGGCTTCATATCTGTATATTGTCAGGGTACATACATCTACCTTTTTTTATCCTCACAAAGTTTACTATTGAGACCACATTTTCAGCTTAGCTGTGCACCACTAGTATACTGATAGTAGCTGGTTGCTATCTCCCTGCATGCACATATTGATAGTAGGTACCTCTGTCATTCCTTTCAGTCTGTCTGAGCAGATAGGCCTAAGGTCAATGGGGGTCAGTATGGGTTAATCACATCAGGAGCCCAGTAATTTGACCTTTGGCATGCAACCAGGTGACGTATAGAGGGTTTGGAGACAACTCACAGGAGCTCTTCTAGTTGTATTGGCTTAGTTTATTGCTGCACATGCATTAGCTACTCTTCCTGGGGTCCGCATAAAACATACAAATACATGACAAAGTACAGAACAGTAATAGACAAGAACAACATAAAATATGACAAATTTAAAAATGTTTTATCTAGGAAAGACAACAATAGGCAACAAAAATACTATTTAAACACTATTCATATATACATATTCGTATATATGCAGTACAGTTAAATTAGATCATTAGAAAGAGGAGAGGTGCTGTGTTACAATATGTTTTTGTATCCGTTTTTTTTTTATAGCTAAGCTTGCTTAGTCATGACGGACCCTCCACCTCCAAATCGATCCCGCTCTAGAGTTCAGGCCTCGGGGTGACGCTAATTCCTTCAACGATAAACGCAAATCCGACCATCACCCCTGGTGAGACAAAACCGAGACTCATCAGTGAAGAGCACTTATTGTCAGTCCTGTCTGGTCCAGCGACGGTGGGTTTGTGCCCATAGGCGACGTTGTTGCCTTACAGCAGGCCTACCAGCCCTCAATCCAGCCTCTCTCAGCCTATTGTGGACAGTCTGAGCACTGATGGAGGGATTGTGCGTTCCTAGTGTAACTTGGGCAGTTGTACCTGTCCCGCAGGTGTGATGTTCGGATGTACCAATCCTGTGCAGGTGTTGTTACTTGTGGTCTGCCACTGCGGGGACGATCAGCTGTCCATCCTGTATCCCTGTAGCGCTGTCTTAGGCGTCTCACAGTAAGGACTTTGCAATTTATTGCCCTGGCCACATCTGCAGTTCTCATGCCTCCTTGCCACATGCCTAAGACACGTTCACGCAGGTGAGCAGGGACCCTGGGCATCTTTCTTTTGGTGTATTTCAGAGTCAGTAGAAAGGCCTCTTTAGTGTCCTACGTTTTCATAATTGTGACCTTAAGCTGTTAGTGTCTTAACGACCGTTCCACAGGTGCATGTTCATTAATAGTTTATGGTTCATTGAACAAGTATGGGGAAAAGTGTTTAAACCTTTTACAATGATCTGTGAAGTTATTTGGATTTTTACAAATTATCTTTGAAAGACAGGGTCCTGAAAAAGGTGGTTAGGCATTTTCAACACAGAAATTTTTCATAAAAATATATATATTTCCCCGAAAAACATGTACATACGACCAGTAACTTACAGACACGTACAAACAATGACTACATCTCATCTGCCCAGACCCGCCTGCTCACATCCCCATCCCTAGTGCCTGTATTATTGTTTGCCATTTTTTGTACCAATTTGTTTTTCTCAGTCACCCATGCTATTTAAATATTCCAATAATATATCATTCGATTTTTCCATTGTGCCAATGATGGCGGATTAATTGACTTCCGAGTTTTAGTGTATGTTTTTTTCAAATGAGTGATGAGCCCATTGGTTATCTCACTACATATAATACATATACTCTCTGAGTTCTACTGGATAAGTAACTGTCCAACCATGTGATGGCAGGTGATGTAAAGCCATAATAAGTGAGTTTTTACAATAGCAAATGATGATCATGTGGATGCCTTAACAGTTCTCACAGTTTCCTAACAGGTGCATGTATTTTCAGATTCACTTCCTGAGTTATCTCTATCGTTATCACTACACGCAGAAGGTGAAAACACAGAAACAATGTTTCCAGCTTACATGTTCATCTTTGTTTAGAGAGTCACGATTAATGATTAGAAGTATGATGTCTATGTGTCATTTGCATATTTATATTCACAAAACACTCCGTATCTTGATTAACTCCGCATTGTAGAAGTGATCTTTAACATTTAAACTCACTCTCTATCAGTATTGGCAATCATGGCTTGGTCTGGTACACAACTTTAGAGCTTTTAGCCAAGTAACATGTACAGTATAGGGAAGACAGTGAATAATCCTGGTCCACTGGAAATAGCAGTGGATAGATAGAATAACCCATGCATGGGGAGCTGTGTAACCCATGGGCCTCTCTAGCCCAGTCAGTAGAGATGGCTGCATCAGCCAGGGACTGTGTAGTGTGATGGTCTGTGAAATTACTGTGCCGGAGCACCACCCATCAGTACTCGACTCTGTCTGTCCCAACTGACAGATCCTATAATTAAAACAGAGACACTAATTATTCTGGAGGGATATGTCAGCCATGGTCACGAGTTCAATGCATGACAGCTTGTGTGTTTTGAGTGTATGTTTGAGTGAGTTACTCACTGTGTTTAGCTCTGTGGCGTATGTGGATGTGGGGTGTCTGTTAGCCAGTTACTGAATGTGTGCGTGTGGAATGGTAAAGAGATTGTCTGTCTATCTGCTGAGAGCTCTGTGACACACAGGGCCTCTGTAATTAGCCTGTAGAAGGATTACTGCTATACCCACTACAAATGGTTCAGCTTACACTTCAAACACCTGGCAGGGGATCAAACCCATACCTCTCTGCCTCTCTGCCCTCCATTATATACTACTGAACATATGTCCATTTACACTAAAGCAACTATTTAACATACTTGATGCAGTCTGATGCAGTTTTTTGCACTTTTGGCTAATTTGTTGCTAATTTGACTGAGTTCCGGGCTAATACTCCATAGCAAAGAAGCATCAAACGTGAAGGTGAGCGGACAAATCAAATGTTATTTGTCACAAACACAGTTTATAGCAGTTTAAACGTGTAGTGATATTATTGTATGCTAGCTCTCTCAACATCGCAGTACAATAATCAATAATAAAGAGTCAAATCTAAAATAACAAGTAATAGGAGAGGTCATAGTAATAGGCTGATCAGATTGGTACTATGACTCTACAGTGGTCCAAACTACATTTCCAGGCTCCACAGAGATGTCTTGCTGTTTTCATATGAGATGTGTGTAGTGAGAGAATACGAGGTGGGAGAGAGATTGCCGTCCCAGCAGCTAACAAATTATCTTGCCTTTAGAGTGGAAGTGTGAGGCTCATCACTGAGACATGACGATGGAGCGTTGAAGAGATGTCAATGATTGACTGGGATTTCAGCTTAGACTCCAGGGGTGGTTCTCCGTTCCTGTTCCATTACCAAATCACATGTGGTGTATCGTTCTGACCAGCATTAGGGAGAAAATGAATTAGTAAAGGATGTGAGTTGCAGAGTGAGATTCTGACTAATGCCCGTCATTATTCTTAGCCTTTGTCTCAGTCCTTGTTGTTAGATCAGCGTTGAACAGGCTCATATTTTCATCATACTTGTGATTTGGTAACTCAATGTACTTTCATGTGATTGACAAAGTGACTGACTTTATCGGTCTGGAATGCTTATCATACAGATGTAGGATCTTAATTTGATCACCCTGTTGCAGGAGAACTTTCCTGCAACGCAGTAAAGTTTAAACATGTATTATATCTGAGGTTTAAAAAGGCTTCTGAAGTTTGTAATTTCCACTTTTAAATTTCAGACTTGATTTTCCCTTATGAAAAATCAATCCTTTCAAAAATGTCCATTAAATATAATCCACAAAATAATTCACATTTCCAGTTGCTGCAAGATAATTTTCCTAATGTAGAAAACTGGCTCAAATTAAGATCCTACATCTGTAGGTTGTGCCCAAGATAGTGCTGTAAACTTTTAACAAACTTGTGTCTGTTTCCATAGGAACTGTGGTGATGACGATGACAGCAGAGGATGCTGATGACCCCAGGTTGCAGAATGCGGTGCTGCGTTACAACATCGTGAGGCAGTCGCCCGATAAACCCTCGCCCAACATGTTCTACATCAACCCAGAGAGCGGCAACATTGTCACTGTGATCTCCCCCACGCTGCTGGACAGAGAGGTGAGTGTGCTGGGCTGGGCTGGGAGCCTCTCCAGACTGATCTAATGGGGCCTCAAAACACTGCTGCTGTCTCACTGCCTCACTGCCTCACTGTCTCACGACCATGATGTTTTAAATCACTGTTGTTATTGTCAGTAAAGAGACTGTAGATAGGTGAATGAAGGAGGCGGGAGAGGGGGTCACTGTGCTGGGGAGATGAGGGGTGTGAGGGAAGGCGGGGGGTGATTTCTGTGGTGCATTCTAATGAGCAAGCGGAGGCAGCATCGCCCCATTCCTTAACCGGAGCGAGACAACGGCATGATTGCTTTTTCAGCGGGGTGACGAATGCCAGAACATCGATTCACTGTGCTCGTGGAAGAGGAATATTAGCTGTTGTCAGACACTTAGAGCTTGGTTTAATTGAGGTGATACACACTTATCCACCAGCATCGGCTGTGTCCAACAAGTCCAACAGAAACCTCTCAGCTGGAACAGGGAAATCACTATCAAATGGCAATGAGTGGATCTCTGAGCTATAACTCTCATAGATGATTAATTGATAAATGTGTTAGTACTGTGTGTAATTCAAACATTGAGCGCCTGGTCTGTGTGCTCATGAAGGATGCTATTGATTTCTGTTGAGTTAGAAATTGCATGATTAGTGGGTTGTATTGAATGTGATCACCCCTTTATTGCATGTTTATAGTTCATACCTGTGTCTGCGTTACAGACAAAATAGACAAAATCCCATATACAGGTCACTGCCAAAATAATGGAAAAACTTTCGTAAATGATGGAAACACTTTAGTAAATGAGGGATACAAAGTATATTGAAAGCAGGTGCTTCCACACAGGTGTGGTTCCTGAGATACTTAAGTAATCCCATCCCATCATGCTTAGGGTCATGTAGAAAAAGCCATTATTTTGGCTCCCATGACAATGCACCCATCCACAGGGCATGAGTGGTCACTGAATGGTTTAATGAGCTTGAAAATTATGTAAACAAGGGATAGGCAACTTCAGTGGCCTGATTGGTGTCACACTTTTGCCCCAGCCCCAGCTAACACACCAAAAATCAACTAATCATTGTCTTTAGAAGCCTTTTTAAACATTGAATACACTTGCAAGTTTGCATTACCTGCTGAGCAGGAAAATTCTCAGCAACACAAGAGATCCTACATCTGTATCTTCTAGGTGTCTGGAGAGCTTTAAACCTTGGCTACTTCAGCAGATACTCAGAAGTATGTATCGCACGCCCTCCGTCTGGCACACCAAACGGTGTTCCTCCACCCTGTAAATGCATTGGACATAATTCAGGTTGAGCTGTAAGTGTATTTAGATGGACATTCCATGGTACCACGGGAGGCAAAGCAAAGCAGTCCATCGAAAATTGGAAAATCTATTTTGTCACATTGAAATCAAGGTGATTTTCCCTCCACCACTCTCACTCAGGCGTTAAATTCTGTCTTGATATGCACATCTATGTCCTCCGTATCTATTTTTCCCTCCACTTTGTCTGCTCCTCTCTCCTTTCTTTCTGTCTCTCACTTTTTGGATCAATGGCAGACTATATTTTTGACAGCTAATATTGTACACAGAAGGGGCCATTTTCCTAGGGGCTGTGAAGTAGCATATACTGTATGTAGCCCATCAGACAGGAAAGACAGACTTTAGAGATCGGATCTCTCTGTCTCTGCAAGCCTAAGAGCAGTAGTCTATCAGTAGTCAATCTGATGGACACACAGTCTCACAGACGCTGGCCAGAACTACACAACACTCTCATGCTCAGACATTTCAATCATGGCAAAATCAATTGGTTAACATCAAATGCTTTCACTTGTTCTTCAGAAAGGAATCAACTTTAAGCTGCAGTGGATGTAAAGGTATGTTTGTATTGTTAAGCCGATGTACTACACATGGCCTTTCCATTGGCAGATGTGATGGGTTGATTTGACAGACACAATGTGTGAGTTATACCAGCTGTCTGTCAGATTGATAGCCCTGAATAATGGGCTCTGTGTGTTTTTATGTGGGTTTGTGTGTGCCTACGTGTATATGTTTCATGTTAGTGTTTAGAGCTGTTGTCTCAGTCTCCTGGCTGTGGGGTATTGTGATTAATGGACTTTCCAGTCCATTGTGCTGTCACGGCCTGCCTCCCCTCGTCAAACGACCAACCTCCCCTCCCCTCATCGCGACTATCCTACATCCTGTCCACAGTCATCAGTACCTGGAGCACAGCGGAGAAGAGCTTCCTCTCTCCTCTCCTCCGACAGACAATTTCACCTTGGACCTGCCCAGGACCCGGAGGCCATCACTCTTCTGCACACAGATGCACTGTCAGCCCATGCTTTATCTGGCCTACACCCCTGTTTCAGTACCAGCTTTTCAGATGAATCGGGTTCATGGCGTGTGGTCATCATGGCACTGTGAAGTTTATCAACTCTCTGTGTGGTGTCCCTGCAATTGCTGTTATGTAAAAAAAAAAAGAGGTGAAAAATGATTATCCCCTATTGATGTCACTCACTTGTTAAATCCACTTCAATCCGTGTAGATGAAGGGGAGGAGACAGGTTAAAGAATGATGTTTAAGCCTTGAGACAATTAAGACATGGATTGTGTATGTGTGCCATTCAGAGGGTGAATGGGCAAGACAAAGTATTTAAGTGTCTTTTAAAGGAGTATGGTAGTGGGTACCAGGCGCACAGTTTTGTGTCAAGAACTGCAACGCAGCGCAACAGTTTCCTGTGTGTATCAAGAATGGTCCACCGCCAAAGGACATCCGGCCACCTTGACACAACTGTGGGAAGCACTGGAGTCAACATGGGCCAGCATCCCTGTTGAACAAGTCCATGTCCCGACTAATTTAGGCTCTTCTGTAGGAGTGGAGGTGCAACTCAATATTAGGAATATGTTCCTAATGTTTGTACACTCCGTGTACATTCCCACATTCCTCTATCATTTGAAATGATTCAATTCAATTATATGGTACATGCTGTGTGCATGTACCATATTTAGCGAGGGCTTTTGGTCTATACTTGTCTCCACACCACATCTCCACTCATCTCCCCTCATTACAGCCTGTGATTCCTGCTGAAGCACAATGAAAGGTCAGCTGGAGGTTGTGTGTATAATGATGTGTTGCTACTTATCTCCTCTGGATCTCCTCTGACCCATGCTGCTGCTGCTCTGAGGATGTATTGCACTCTGAGTGACCTGACAGGTGTCGTGTAGTGTGTTGCTATGCTCTTAAACCCATTGGGGACCTCCACGATGGTTTATAATGCCAGCACTTTCATTAGCGAGGCTTGTGTTCTGTTGCTTAAGCACAGAGCAGTGTAAAGCTCTTTAGGTTAGCACAAAGCAGTGAGTAGTAATGCACATATTATTAAATGTGAGTCAAAAAGAAAATAACATAATGGAAAGTCATTTTTGCTTCTAGTATGTGCCAATAAAAAGTAAATGTTGTAGGTTTGAATCATCAACACCCTGCTATGATTATTTGAGCAGCTCTGATATGTTTCAAGCTGTGTCTTTAATCTAGTTTACTCTGCAATGTCTTTGCCAGGTGTCACTGACACACACACGCACGCACGCTCGAACACATGTATACATACACACGCACACACACACACACACACACACACACACACACACACACACACACACACACACACACACACACACACACACACACACACACACACACAGAAAGGCAGACTAATGTGATTGAGGAAGTAGTGATGGGGGTGTAGATTACGGTGTACAGGCCCATGGTGCTGCTGGTCTGGCTGGGACCTAACTGGTGTGGGCAGACTGTTAATGATGGTGACTGTGGATTTCTAATTCTCTCTGGGCAATCTGGGACCTGTCACTGGTAACGGCAGCCAATCGATATGCCTGGCAGCCCCTCCTCCTTCTCTTCCATACGGATGAATTACAAAGAGCCAAAATCAACGTTCAAATCAATGTCCTCCCTTTGTGGGATCTGGGGAGCAGAGGTCTGTCCACATTCACTGTTCTTGTTACCTCTGAGAGTGAGCCAGCCAGGAACATGACCTATCCTGAATGCTCCAATGGCTCTGTCTGTCCGTCCATCCGTTCATTCGTCTATCCATCTGTCTGAGTTTAAACAGATGGGTTATCAGAGCTACTTGTTAAATTCATATCTCTGTCAGACACAAAATAACACTTAACAAGAAAATGGTACAATAAGACATTTATTTAAGAGTGACAGGAGGACAGACAAACGTTATTCTCTGGGTTTGTTGTACCTGTGATTCTATCTCGTTATAACCAATGATGTTGATACGATGGCCATGGTAGCTGGTATTCCCCTTCTTTGTTCTATGTTCTTGATGTGACAAATGGATGTTTACCTTCCATTTGTCACCGCGGTCCTCCTAGTTATACATGAAGGTACATGGTATGAATGGAATCCATAGCGCTCAGTTTGATCAGCAGTACATAATGAGTAATGGAGGCGTGAGAGAATGACCCCGTTTATTAGTTTTGACCTTGCCGGTGTGATCTCATCATGGTGTTTGGGCTGATTAGAAAGCAGTGCTTGTGAAATGGTTTATTTGGCTTGGGGATGAGAGAGGCTGTGGTGTGTGTGTGTGTTGTGAACTCTGGCTTTGACAAGTTGTCCTCATCACAAGTCTACCATTCATTCTGCCTGCCTGTCAGTTTTTCCCTCTCCCAATAATGCTTCCTTAATTCCTCACCTCTCGCTCTCTCTCTCTCTCTCTCTCTCCACCTTTAATATAATAATAATATACTGTATGTAATAATATATGCCATTTAGCAGACGCTTTTATCCAAAGCGACTTACAGTCAAGCGTGCATTTTAAGTATGAGTGGTCCAGGGAATCGACCCCACTATCCTAGCGTTGCAAGCACCATGCTCTACTAACTGAGCATCTCTCTCACTCTCTCTGTCTCTACCTCCGTTTCTCAGCGCTTCACTTCGGACATCCAATTACTCCCGGGTCATAGCGTAGTGATTTCATTCAGAGCAGCAGCATTCACCCCCGCCCTCAAACAGCCATTCAAATTACCGCCGCGCCTGTCCTCCACCGCCCGCAAAATGTTGTTTTCAGACATTCCTCGTCCGCCACCTAATCTGATCCCTCAGACATAATTGAATGTCAGTCGCCACATAAAGATTCCTTCCTCTCCTCAATTAGCAGCTGGTTCCCTCTGTCACCACAATGAGACAAAGCAGACAGAAAAATATTTACTCTTCCTCCAGGTAGGGGAGAGAGTTATTATATTATGTCATCTATATGCAAATAATACATTGGCGACTTCAATTGGTAGAATGTCATTACTGCAGATCTGATGTGTGCACTCCAGTTTATAAACTCCCTTTTTATTTCCCTATTATGATCCAGAGATTGAGGCACCTGGCTTCAGAAATAGAGTTGTGATGCCCTAAAGGGAGCTGTGAAGAGAAGGAGAGAAGGAGCGGCGTTCTGAGATAGAACGGAGGGAGGGGTTCTTCTCTGCTGCCTTACTCTTTCCTTTCTCCCTTTTCTCTTTCTCCTTCTCTTTCTCTCCTCAGCACTTTCATCTTCTGACATCGTAATGCACCTTTAGATTGGCTTCTTGGGACTCTCTATGCTTCCAGGCTGCCTATGATCAGAATGTCAGGTCAGAATACTTTTACAGAGGTCTACTGTTTTACAGAACGGATGATTTTCAGCCAAATGCCCAAATATTCTCCCACAGTGTACACTCTTAGAAAAAAAGCTGCTATCTAGAACCTAAAAGTCTCCTTTGTCTGTCCCCGTAGAAGAACCCTTTGATGAACTGTTTTTGGTTCCAGGTAGAACCCTTTTGGGTTCCATGTATTATTATTTGACCCTGCTGGTCATCTATGAACATTTGAACATCTTGTTCTGTTATAATCTCCACCTAGCACAGCCAGAAGAGGACTGGCCACCCCTCATAGCCTGGTTCCTCTCTTGGTTTCTTCCTAGGTTCTGGCCTTTCTATGGGGTTTTTCCTAGCCACTGTGCTTCTACACTTGCATTGCTTGCTGTTTGTGGTTTTAGGCTGGGTTTCTGTACAGCACTTTGTGACATCAGCTGATGTAAGAAGGGTTTTATAAGTAAATTTGATTTGATGTAAAACCCTTTCCACAGAGGGATCTAAATGGAACCCAAAATAGTTCTACCTGGAACCAAAAAGGGTTATACCTGGAACCAAATATGATGATCTTATTGGGACCCTTTTTCTAAGATCAAATCAAATTCAAATCAAATCAAATTTATTTATATAGCCCTTCGTACATCAGCTGATATCTCAAAGTGCTGTACAGAAACCCAGCCTAAAACCCCAAACAGCAAGCAATGCAGGTGTAGAAGCACGGTGGCTAGGAAAAACTCTGTAGAAAGGCCAAAACCTAGGAAGAAACCTAGAGAGGAACCAGGCTACATGGGGTTGCCAGTCCTCTTCTGGCGATTATAACAGGACATGGCCAAGATGTTCAAATGTTCATAAATGACCAGCATGGTCAAATAATAATAAGGCAGAACAGTTGAAACTGGAGCAGCAGCACGGCCAGGTGGACTGGGGACAGCAAGGAGTCATCATGTCAGGTAGTCCTGAGGCATGGTCCTAGGGCTCAGGTCCTCCGAGAGAGAGAGAAAGAGAGAAATAGAGAGAGCACACTTAAATTCACACAGGACACCGAATAGGACAGGAGAAGTACTCCAGATATAACAAACTGACCCTAGCCCCCCGACACATAAACTACTGCAGCATAAATACTGGAGGCTGAGACAGGAGGGGTCAGGAGACACTGTGGCCCCATCCGAGGACACCCCCGGACAGGGCCAAACAGGAAGGATATAACCCCACCCACTTTGCCAAAGCACAGCCCCCACACCACTAGAGGGATATCTTCAACAACCAACTTACCATCCTGAGACAAGGCCGAGTATAGCCCACAAAGATCTCCGCCACGGCACAACCCAAGTGGGGGCACCAACCCAGACAGGAAGATCACATCAGTGACTCAACCCACTGAAGTGACGCACCCCTCCTAGGGACGGCATGAAAGAGCCCCAGTAAGCCAGTGACTCAGCCCCTGTAATAGGGTTAGAGGCAGAGAATCCCAGTGGAACGAGGGGAACCGGCCAGGCAGAGACAGCAAGGGCGGTTCGTTGCTCCAGAGCCTTTCCGTTCACCTTCCCACTCCTGGGCCAGACTACACTCAATCATATGACCCACTGAAGAGATGAGTCTTCAGTAAAGACTTAAAGGTTGAGACCGAGTTTGCATCTCTTACATGGGTAGGCAGACCATTCCATAAAAAAAGGAGCTCTATAGGAGAAAGCCCTGCCTCCAGCTGTTTGCTTAGAAATTCTAGGGACAATTAGGAGGCCTGCGTCTTGTGACCGTAGCGTACGAGTAGGTATGTACGGCAGGACCAAATCAGAGAGATAGGTAGGAGCAAGCCCATGTAATGCTTTGTAGATTAGCAGTAAAACCTTGAAATCAGCCCTTGCCTTGACAGGAAGCCAGTGTAGGGAGGCTAGCACTGGAGTAATATGATCAAATGTTTTGGTTCTAGTCAGGATTCTAGCAGCCGTATTTAGCACTAACTGAAGTTTATTTAGTGCTTTATCCGGGTAGCCAGAAAGTAGAGCATTGCAGTAGTCTAACCTAGAATTGACAAAAGCATGGATTAATGTTTCTGCATCATTTTTGGACAGATTTTTGCAATGTTACATAGATGGAAAAAAGCTGTCCTTGAAATGGTCTTGATATGTTCTTCAAAAGAGAGATCAGGGTCCAGAGTAACGCCGAGGTCCTTCACAGTTTTATTTGAGACGACTGTACAACCATTAAGATTAATTGTCAGATTCAACAGAAGATCTCTTTGTTTCTTCGGACCTAGAACAAGCATCTCTGTTTTGTCTGAGTTTAAAAGTTGAAAGTTTGCAGCCATCCACTTCCTTGTGTCTGAAACACAATGCTTCTAGCGAGGGCAATTTTGGAGCTTCACCATGTTTCATTGAAATGTGCAGCTGTGTCATCCGCATAGCTGTACATCCTAAAACGGAACCTTGAGGTACACCCAAATTTACAGTTGATTTGTCAGAGGACAAACCATTCAGAGACAAACTGATATCTTTCCGACAGATAAGATCTAAACCTGATGCCATTAAAAGGTAATTTACCACCTTCACAAGTGCAGTCTCAGTGCTATGATAGGGTCTAAAACCAGACTGAAGCATTTCGTATATATTGTTTGACTTCAGGAAGGCAGTGAGTTGCTGTGCAACAGCCTTTGCTAAAATGGAAAATTTGATATAGGCCGATAGTTTATATTTAGTTTATATTTTCTGGGTCAAGGTTTGGCTTTTTCAAGAGAGGGTTTATTATTGCCACTTTTAGTGAGTTTGGTACACATCCGGTGGATAGAGCCGTTTATTATGTTCAACATATGAGGGCTAAGCACAGGAAGCAGCTCTTTCAGTAGTTTAGTTGGAATAGGGTCCAGTATGCAGCTTAAAGGTTTAGAGGCCATGATTATTTTCATCATTGTGTCAAGAGATATAGTACTAAAACACTTGAGTGTCTCTCTTGATCCTAGGTCCTGGCAGAGTTGTGCAGACTCAGGACAACTGAGCTTAGAAGGAATAGGCAGATTTAAAGAGGAGTCCGTAATTTGCTTTCTAATAATCATGAGCTTTTCCTCAAAGAAGTTCATGAATGTATTACTGCTGAAGTGAAAGCCATCCTCTCTTGGGGAATGCTGCTTTTTAGTTAGCTTTGCGACAGTATTAAAAAGGAATTTCGGATTGTTCTTATTTTCCTCAATTAAGTTGGAAAAATAGGATGATTCGAGCAGCAGTAAGGGCTCTTTGATATTGCACGGTACTATCTTTCCAAGCTAGTCGGAAGACTTCCAGTTTGGTGTGGCGCCATTTCCGTTCCAATTTTATGGAAGCTTGCTTCAGAGCTCGGGTATTTTCTGTGTACCAGGGAGCTAGTTTCTTATGATAAATGTTTTTAGTTTTTAGGGGTGCAACTGCATCTAGGGTATTGTGCAAGGTTAAATTGAGTTCCTCAGTTAGGTGGTTAGCTGATTTTTGTCCTCTGGCGTCCTTTGGTAGACAGAGGGAATCTGGAAGGACATCAGAGTGTATAGGAGGTTTATGGCCTTTCATTGTTATAATTGTTATAATACGTGCCAATTTTGAGTTGGACACTAAAAACAGATTATCTAGAAGACAAATTAACTGACCTGAGAGAAGAATCACCTACTTTACTACTTTACATCAATGTCAATTAGCATCTAAGAGAAATGGGTCAGTCCACATTCAACAAACACTCTCTTTGATTTATCCTTCCTTATTCCACCCTTTTCTCACACACCCACACTCCTTTTCTCTGACACACAAGCACACACATTGTTGGACACTACTTTGTCTCTCATACTATTTGCTCTGATACTGGTTCTCTAGAGTCTAGGAGAGTGAAGTACTATGCTGAATCTATTCCATGTATTCCATGTAAGCAGATGCTTCACTCACAAGGTCCTGATCACGCAAAGCCTTTCCTGAACTGATCCTAGGGCTATGGTGTGATGTTTGTGTGAAAGTAAGATGTCACATAGCCAGTGTGCCAGCGGTTGTGGACAATGCCCCCTGTCTAGATCCCCCTCTCACTCTGGCGGGATGAATACGGTGGACACAGTTCACAGACAGTGATGGAATATGGCACCTCCCCCCCTCCTCTGGGCGCTCCTCTTCTCCTATCCTCCTCCCCTCTGCCGCCCTCCTCCATCACGGCTCTGTCCAGTTGCATTAGGTCGGAAATGAGATTCCACTAATTAATTAGATCTCAGAGTGCTAAAGATGAAGATTACATCCCAATGAAGGTTAGGAGTGTCAATCACTTTTTTTTCAAGCTGTGAATTCCTGTAGATAAATTGAGCCCCCTGGGTATTGTGGGTTGTTCATCTGTTCTTGTTCTTCTTTTAATTAATTGAGTCTCACAGACAGAGTGGCTCAGTCAATAGGGGTCTGGGACAACTTAGCCCACATCAGCATTGTCTTCTCCAGAGGAGAAGAGAGAACATGGATGGAACAGAGAATCGGGAAATGAAGAGATGAGAAATATTGCCATTAAAAGACAGATGGAAGAAACTGACAGGAATAAGGAGAGAGAATCGTCGCGAGGGAGAAAAATACACTGAGAAGGAGAGAGAAGCAGAGTAAGACTGAGTGACTTCATTAACCCCACAGAAAACTGGAGAGCACAGTATAATTGACAATAGACCTACATGAATCATTTAAAGCAGACCCGCTCTTGATGTTGACGTGTTACGCTTACTTGAATGTCATTTTCCTGTAACAATATGCCTATAAAACTAACCAGGTACGGTGCAGACGTATTCCCCTTGACTGAGCAGTACTGTAATTTGACAACTGTTGTGAACTTGAGGCTATCAGGAAAAAAGTTTGCCAAAGAAAATACTTATTTATGTACTATTTCAAAGAATCAAATGTATGTTTTCCTATTCAAGGAAACAATTTGACATAATTCATTTGGGTCCCAAAGCCAATGGCTATTCACTAATATCTCCTTCCTTGGACAAGAGAACGTACAGTATATGCTATGAGCTGGTGGGTTTCCAGGAAATCTGGCACCGGCTCTCAATACTTCAAGTACACATCTTTTATTTTTCAAATGGCAGAGGAGTAGAAGCAATTTAAGAGCAATCTGTCCAGAGAATGGCTTAATATAATGGGTAACTGTCATCATAAAAAGCGGACAGGTAAGTGGTAGCCTCCAACTCTCAAGTCAAGGTTGTTACTTGCTAATTCAGAATAAATGTCTCAAATTACTTTGTGCCCTTATATTCTGAAAGGACATGGAAAGCTGGGCATTATAAATATCCCTAGTCCCAATAATCAATGTGTATTAGTGCCGCGGTAAAGTGAGGCCATGGCTGAATGGCAAAGAATAAAATGCCACAAAGTGATGTGGGCCATATTCCATTGCAGTACCAGGCAAAAAAGGATATGTTCTCTACTCAGTGGTGAATTGGAAGTCTGAACCTACTGCAGTTAGTGCTTATCTTGGTAGGGATTGTGGTTCAGTCTAGTGTTCCTGCATGGATGTATGGGTACATCTGAGGACTAAGCAGAGATAGGCTATCTGACAGGATTAGGACGACACTCAGATGACCAATGAACTGAGAGATGGTCCCCTGACTTGACCAGATGTGAAGAGCGAGAAGGAAAGTGTATTTATCCTATGTTCTCAGCATTGTGTATTTCTCTCATCACCATGGTCCCGTACTCAGAGATGAAGACAGGATTCTTTCAAAGTGTGACAATTTGGTTCACTGATCACCGTTTTCTTCTAGTAATTGGTAATAGTGGGGCTTTACATTGCCTATTACTGTAACCCGGTCCGAAGATGCAGTAGAATAAATTGTCTGCTAGCAGATATTGGACTGCTATTGGAAATTCGACTTTTCTCCACACCAAATACCAACATACACATACAAACAGCAACCCTCAAATGCACACAAACAACGGCTACATCTCCTCTGCTCACACCCCCCGTCCCTAGTGCCTGCATTATTGTTTGCCACATGGCCTTAAACTGTACTCATTTGTTTTTCTCGGTTGCCCATGCTTTTTTAATATTTAAGTACATGTGTTAATGATGACAGATTGATTGATTTCCAAGTTTTTTGTAAATGTTTTTTCATGACAAGATCATTTTGTAGCCCATTGTGTCTCACTACACCCATATGCCATGTCTTACAAATGCAAACAGGCGGATTAAAAGTACGTTTACATTGTAATACTTCTGACAGCCAACTTTCTAGTATTACACTTAAGACATGACTCTGCCATTGTGCTGTAGAATCAGTGAATTTTGTCTCCTGTATAATACATTCTATACATTATTAGTTTATACTGGATTAAGCGTAACTTTTCATTAACTGTCATTTCTGGTAGTTTCTCCAACATTCCCTCCATGTTGTGCCAACATTGTTTATTTAAGTCTTGGATCCAATAGTAAATGTTTTTAAGATATATGCTCTCTGCAAGGTTTTGTATATCTTCGCTATCATAAGAACATCATTTTCTCACACAAATACAATTCACCAAAGGTCTAAAAGATTTCAAATTGAAATGTTGTGATATGTAACTTTTAAGTTGCATGTATTTGAAAAAAAATACATAAAACAAATAAATCTACATTGGTCAGTCAAAAATGGCCTTTTAATTCTGTCATGGAAATAAAAGTATTTCATATTACCAAGTCATTTATGGTTTCTATGCCTTTAGAATTCTGAAAAACTATCCAAGGACTGTTCCATAGGGTTGTGCTTTTAAGGGAGTGATATTGGTTCATGTAGAATACATTTCATTTTCTTCCATATTGTTGTAGTGTTCGTAACTCTGAAGTTGTTCATGTTCTTAGCTTTATCCTTTTGATAATAAGAACAAAAATATGATTGGGATGAGCATGTACATCTTCAATATGTACCCATTGTTCCTCTTTAGTGCACTAAACTATATGTTACAAGAAAAATCCCTGGGTGGTGAGTTGATACAATTCCAAGTCTGGGAGGTTAAAAACCCCCTCAGACAGACGTAAAACTTTCCTTTTTATTCAGTGAATTATATTTGCCATACGAAGTCTTATGAACAAGAGCGTTGGGAGACATGCCAGGTTTATTCTACCTGTATGATTTATGGGAAGATTGTTCCATTTTGTAATGAACACGAGGGGAGACAGAGAGCTGGTTTCAAGCGCATGACGCAGCAGGTGTTTATTGCAAAGGACTACAGGAGGAGGCAGGTAGCTGGGTCCAGGGGAAGGCAGAAGGTCATACACAGAGGATCCAAAAGGGCAACAGTACAGGCAGGGAAAAGGCTAGTAACGTAGTCCGGGAGATCAGGCAATAGGTAGAAAACAGGAAGTCCAATAGGTTAAAGTACAGGCAGGGAATAGGCAAAATGGTTTGTTAGTGAAGCAGGCAAAAACTATCATACAAGGGAGGAGTAAATCAATACCTCACAGTGATAGGGTGCAAAGAACTGAACAAAATAGTGTGATAATGACATACAGGTGTGTGAACAGGTGATTAGAATTCGGGTGATTGGGATTTGGAGCGTGTGCTGCGTTCAGGGGTTCTACGTGTTTGAAGCTGTGAGTTGGAAGCAGACGTTACACATTTAATTACTACTGCTTTCATATTGTTGAGTAATGGAATTATATTTCCATTACTTATATTTATATACAGTACCAGTCACATTTGGACACTCCAACTCATTCAATGGTTTTTCTTTATTTTTACTATTTTCTACATTGTAAAATAATAGTAAAGACATCAAAACTATGAAATAACACATATGGAATCATGTAGTAACCAAAAAAGTATTAAACAAATCAAAATACATTTTATATTTGAGAATCTTCAAAGTAACCACCCTTTGCCTTGATGACAGCTTTGCACACTCTTGGCATTCTCTCAACCAGCTTCACCTGGAATGCATTTCCAACAGTCTTGAAGGTGTTCCCACATATGCTGAACACTTGGTGGTTGCTTTTCCTTCACTCTGTGGTCCAACTCATCCCAAACCATCTCAAATGGATTGAGGTCGGGTGATTGTGGAGGCCAGGTCATCTGATGCAGCACTGCATCACTCTCCTTCTTGGTCAAATACCCCTTACACAGCTTGGGGGTGTGTTGGGTCATTGTCCTGTTGAAAAACAAGTTATAGTGGCGTATCGCTGCAGAATGCTGTGGTAGCCATGCTGGTTAAGTGCGCCTTGAATTCTAAATAAATCACAGACAGTGTCACCAGCAAAGCACCCCACACCATCACACCTCCTCCTCCATGCTTCACGGTGGGAAAAACACATAGGGAAATCATCCGTTCACCTACTCTGCGTCTCACAAAGACACAACGGTTGGAACTAAAAATCTACAATTTGTACTCATTAGACCAAAGGACAGATTTCCACCAGTCTAATGTCCATTGCTCATGTTTCTTGACCTAATTAAGTCTCTTCTTCTTATTGGTGTCCTTTAGTAGTGGTTTCTTTGCAGCAATTCTACTATGAAGGCCTGATTCACACAGTCTTCTCTAAAGAGTTGATGTTGAGATGGGTCTGTTACTTGAACTCTGTGAAGCATTTATTTGGGCTGCAATCTGAGATGCAGTTAACTCTAATGAACTTATCCTCTGCAACAGAGGTAACTCTGGGTCTTCCTTTCCTGTGACGTTACTCATGAGAGACAGTTTCATCATAGAGCTTGATGGTTTTTTCCAACTGCACTTGAAGAAACTTTCAAAGTTCTTTAAATTTTCCGTATTGACTGACCTTCAAGTCTTAAAATAATGAAGCTTGTTGAGAGAATGCCAAGAGTGTGCAAAAATGTCATCAAGGCAAAGCGTGGCTACTTTGAACTTTGAAGAATCTCAAATATAAAACATATTTAGATTTGTTTAACACTTTTTTGGTTACTACATATATGTAGATATGTGTTATTTCATAGTTTTGACGACTTCACTATTATTCTACAATGTAGATATTAGTTCAAATAAAGGAAAACCCTTTAATCATTACTGTAGGTGTGTCCAAACAAATTGACTGGTACTGTATTTGTCACACATTAAGCATCCTAAGTGTTTAATATTTTTTGTGGTCCACTTAACGGATTGCAGTAGATCGTTATTTTTCCATTTTTCCTATTGCCATTATTTCGTTTTTTTTCCCACGAGTATTCTGAAAATATTTTTAGCAAAGGGGGCATTGAGTTTTCAGTGTTGGTTCATTTACAGTGCCTTCCGAAAGTACTCAGATTACAACTCTAAACTGGATTAAATATAAAATAATATTCTCAGCAATCTACACACATTTATAAAAAGTAAAAAACAGAAATACCACATCCTGTTTCATTTGATCATCCTTGAGATGTTTCTACAATTTACCTATGTTAAATTCAATTGAATGGACACGATTTGTAAAGGCACACACCTGTCTATATATATACAGTGCATGTCGGAGCAAAAACCAAGCCATGAGGTTGATGGAATTGTCCGTAGACCTCCAAGACAGGATTGTGTCAAGGCACAGATCTGCGGAAGGGTACCAAAAAATGTCTGCAGCATTGAAGGACTCCAAGAACACAGTGGTCTCCATCATTCTTAAATGGAAGAAGTTTGAAACCACCAAGACTCTTCCTAAACTGAGCAATCGGGGGTGAAGGGCCTTGGTCAGGGAGGTGACCAAGAACCTGATGGTCACGCTGACAGATCTGTAGAGATGGGTGAACCTATGGTAGAGTGGCCAGACGGAAGCCACTCCTCAGTAAAAGGCACATGACAGCCTGCTTAGATTTAGTCAAAAGGCGCTTAAATACTCTCAGACCATGAGAAACAAGATTATCTGGTCTTATGTAACCAAGATTGAACTCCTTGGCCTGAATGCCAAGTGACACGGCTAGAGGAAACCTGGCACCATCCCTACAGTGAAGCATGGTGGTGGCAGCATCATGCTGTGGGGATGTTTTTCAGCGGCAGGGACTGGGAGACTAGTCAGGATCGGGGCAAAGATGAACAGAGTAAAGTACAGAGAGATCCTTGATGAAAACCTGCTCCAGACCGCTAAGGACCTCAGACTGGGGTAAAGGTTCATCTTCCAACAGGACAACGACCCTAAGCAAACAGCCAAGACAAGGCAGGAATGGTTTCGGAACAAGTCTCTGAATGTTCTTGTGTGGCCCAGCCAGAGCCCGGACTTGAACATGATCGAACATCTCTGGAGAGACCTGAAAATAGCTGTGCAGCAACGCTCCCCATCCAACCTGACAGTGCTTGAGAGGATCTGCAGAGAAGAAATGGAGAAACTCCCCAAATACAAGTGTGCCAAGCTGGTAGCGTCATACCCAAGATAACTCAATGCAGTAATTGCTGCCAACAATGTAAATGTGATATTTCAGTTTTTTACATCTTTAATACATTTGTAAATACTGTTTTTGCTTTGTCATTATGGGGTAATGTGTGTAGATTGATGAGGAAAAAATACAATTTAATCGATTTTAGAATAAGGCTGTAACGTAACAAAATTTGGAAAAGGTACTGATGCCTGTTATTTTTGGGTCCTGTCTAATTATTTCTGCAATCGGTTCAATTACCAATGCAAACAGGAGTGGGAGCAAGGACATCAACAGCCATTATTGATAAATGTAGATCTTGTTTTTTTGCATATTGTATTAAACTGAAACATGGTCTTGTATTTCTTAGTTAGTGTCTAACTATTTTTTATAGTTTATTTTATTTGTATTTTTTTAACAATTTTTTATAAACCCTGTTTGATTGATATGTATCAAGTCTGGTATCAAGTTTGCCATTCTATTGCTTGTAAGCGTTGTCACAATTTATTCAACTTATGGGTCTATAATCAGCAGCGGACTCTACTTTTTCCCTGGTTTTAATATAACTTTTAAAAAACAGTTTGATACATGGAACTATGAAGTACTGAATTGAGTGACGTGTGTTGTCATTACTGTAAATAGGGGCGCTACTTTGTCCCAAAATAGAATTCTATGGAAAAGCCATCCATTTCCTGGTGCTTTTCACCGTGTGAATGTTTTCACAGTATCTAATATTACTTTTTAGGTGATCTATGTTTTTAGTGATTATATTTTGTCTGCTGATCATTTTTTGAGTCTGAGAAAGCTATAGGATCCATCCAACTGTTGTTTAATTCAGATTTGTATAAATGTTCGCCGAAGCTTTTAAAATGATCATTAATCACTTTGTTGTTTCTAATGCATTTTTATATTTATCTTAAAAAATGATAACTGGTTTAGCGTGTATTTGTTTTGTGAGAGCTGCGATATATTTACCAGGTTTATTTGCCATAAAGTAATATGTTTTATTTGAGTTTAGTTGTTGGCTCCCTTCAAAAATCAAAGATTGTATTCCTGCTTAAGTTCAGAAATTGAATTTTATTCTTTACTTTGTAAAATTTTTTCAGATTTTTTTCTCTAAGATAGTGATTTCCTTTTCTTTCATTTGTATTTCTAGGTCTAGATTGGCCTGTTTCATCACCCAGTGGTACAGTGGATTGATGGCTCATCTTAACCACTGCATTAGAGAGATGTGTGTGTGTGTGTGTGTTTCTCTGCATTTGACTAAACACGTGTTTATAACTGATTATTCACGTATACAACGTAACGAGACCAGACTGCTACAGCCGTAATAGGCCGTTAGGCTTGAGGGAAATATTGGGTCAGCAGTCAGTTGATCTGGTCTCAGTTGATTTGTTTAATGGGATGTTTATTCTCACAGAAGATGTTAAATCATTTGGTTGTGATTATGTGTGTTTCAGACACCCATAATGAACGTGTAGATTGTTTACATGATCAACATAGTTAAGTGGCTTCAAAACAGCCACTAAAATATTGATGTTCTTGAATTGGTATTTGGGAGAAAAAAAATATTATAGAGACCTTTTCAAAATTCAAAAGCAATCTCTGTTGCTATAGCAGTTTGACTTGATCTCTTTCCTAAGATGCAACTGAAGGGCAGTAGAGAAAGGGGGGCAGATATAGCAGAAGAGAGGGTGGGAAATATTGGGAGAGGTAGAGGATGGAATAATAACCAGATGTGGATCCAGAGCATGCATCAGACCGAGGGCTGCTTTATGTGGCAGTGAGTGCCTCAGCCGCATGGTTATGGTAAAGTGCTGTCATTAGCCTGCTGCAGAGAGAGACTGCACGCCCGCTCACTTCCTCTCTCTGCTTCTCTCTCCATCTCTGACCCAAGACAGAGGGTCAGTATCAACAGCCTTATTTCTCCTCTGAACTTCCGCCCCTCCATAAAAGTCCTCAAGTTATGAATCTATTTGGCTTCCTGGAAAAAAACGTGTATTGATTTGAAAAGTTTGTTGTTGGGTAGTGTATACCTTTTTATTGTTCTCATTTTCTTTATTGTGAGGAGATACCAGCTTGGTGCATTGCCTCAGGTAAAGTCGGCAAGTGGCACTGCCATCCAAGGCATATTTCAGCAGGTGACCCACCTCTACAAGCAGGCCTGTCCGACTGGGCACAAACTAGATGAATCGACATTGTTCCAACGTAATTTGTCAATGTATTGGGACGTTGCATCTATGTGGAAAATACAATGGATTTGAAAAAAGTAATCAACGCAAATTAAAGTTCAGGCTGTCGTACAAACTAATATAACATTCAACCTGAAAATTAGTAACACATCCAAGGCCGCATTTCGAAGTTACTGTAACTATAAATGTATTGTATAATCATATAAAGTGTTCATGTTCAAGGTTGTCGCAGATCTGTGGAGATCTTCACAATTGTGGTTAGAATCTGCACAGAATCTCGAACTGCATTGATGACTTGCACCATGTACTTTTAATGTAATCTCATCTGCAATCCAAGTCATGTAGTTCTGCATTAGATGAAGCACAGTGATAAGTAACACATTAATAAATAAACAAAATATCTGACATTGTATTCCCATTAGAATTATTTCATGGTTGAAAGCACAGTGATATAGACATTTAGGCTCTAAACCAAATCTCTGACATTGGTTTTTCATTGGAATTTGGTTTGTGCCTTTAGATGGTTGAAACCATAGTGATAACAAATTGGAAATTCAACTAACTGTCTTTCAGAGTGGATGAGGATAGGTTATAATCTCAGTGATCAATGTCTCAACCAAATATTACCCAATTATCCACATCTTTTTTCAAGGAAGACCTTCCTCTCTGAACATAACAGCCAATGAGACCATAGATATTTCTACAGATGCTACAGAGAATATACTGTCGGAACCATGGGGGAGTATAGAGTATAGAAGATCACCACATACTTTGTGCTTTTTTAAATCTTTGATCTGTTAAGCCCCAGTGTCCTTGAGTTGTAAAAACAACAATGGAGAAACTGCTACTGTATCTTCAAGCATTTCTACATATAAGGGCTGATGATTCCATAACTCTGGGATGGTTTGTGCTTTACTACATTCTGTCATGCCCATAGCTTTCCCTACTCTCCCTCTCTCTGTAGCAGGGGGATGCTCTTTCATTACTAGAGGAGATCATAATGCATCAGAGGAAATGAAGAAAATATCACTAAATGATAAGGAATGCTCCGGGCATGGAACTAGATCAAGAGCATTTGAAATAACGTTATATGCAAGGCAACCCTAATGACACACATGTAACTGCCAAAATAAAGGAAACACTTGAGTTAATAAAACTAATATCACATAGGATTTACGGTATTTAGCCGGCACATTTTTTTCTATGATCCCCTTTACAATCAGACCAAATTTTTACCACATTCGTGCCTGCATACACATTTTATAGCTCCCATGCTCTCACCAGCATGCCAGGGATGAGTGGTAGGTGTGTGTGGGGATCTATTTTAATAAATCTATTGAGAATATACACCTTCAAAAATAAACGTATTGATTTGTTGAGGCAGATCCTAAAAAACAGAAGAATACAGAATACAAATGTATTTTCAACAGAATAAAATGGCATTTTTTTATTTATTAGGCCTATATTACGGGTCTGTGCAGCCATGACTGCACCATCCAAATGAAATCCAGAGCTTGATATTTTGTTTATTAAATAGATGTTAGAGAGCAGGAATAGGGTACTGATAGAAAATAATAGCAATCCTATTTTCAAAAGCATTCGAGTTTCATTCATATTTCACAACCTCTGTGGGATTTTGGAGTTGCCTATATACTAATTATACCATCTCCACTTATTATACCACCTCCACTTATTATACAACCTCCACTTATTATACAACCTCCACTTATTATACAACCTCCACTTATTATACAACCTCCACTATATATACAACCTCCACTATATATACAACCTCCACTATATATACAACCTCCACTATATATACAACCTCCACTATATATACAACCTCCACTTATTATACAACCTCCACTTATTATGCCACCTCCACTTATTATACAACCTCCACTTATTATACCACCTCCACTATATATACAACCTCCACTATATATACAACCTCCACTTATTATACCATCTCCACTAATTATACAATCTCCACTTATTATACCACCTCCACTTATTATACCACCTCCACTTATTATACAATCTCCACTTATTATACAACCTCCACTTATTATACCACCTCCACTAATTATACAACCTCCACTAATTATACCACCTCCACTTATTATACAATCTCCACTAATTATACAACCTCCACTAATTATACAACCTCCACTTATTATACAACCTCCACTTATTATACCACTTCACTATATATACAACCTCCACTTATTATACCACCTCCACGTATTATGCCACCTCCACTAATTATACAACCTCCACTTATTATACAACCTCCACTTATTATACAACCTCCACTTATTATACAACCTCCACTTATTATACAACCTCCACTTATTATACAACCTCCACTTATTATACAACCTCCACTTATTATACAACCTCCACTTATTATGCCAACTCCACTAATTATACAACCTCCACTAATTATACCACCTCCACTTATTATACCACCTCCACTTATTATACCACCTCCACTAATTATACCATCTCCACTAATTATACCACCTCCACTAATTATACCACCTCCACTAATTATACCACCTCCACCTGTTATACCACCTCCACCTGTTATACCACCTCCACTTATTATACCACCTCCACTTATTATACCACCTCCACTTATTATACCACCTCCACTAATTATACCACCTCCACTAATTATACCACCTCCACTTATTATACCACCTCCACTAATTATACCACCTCCACTAATTATACAACCTCCACTTATTATACCAACTCCACTAATTATACAACCTCCACTAATTATTCCACCTCCACTAATTATACCACCTCCACTTATTATACCACCTCCACTTATTATACCACCTCCACTTATTATACCACCTGCACGTATTGGCCCAACAAGAAACCAGTTAACAAAAATCATATTGATTGATTATCAGACAAGTCAGTGACGTCACAAGGTTTTGGTTGGGAGTAGGCCTAGGCTACTAAACGACTGAGTAAAGAGCAAAATAATCTACTTGTTAAACTAAATAACATGGCAAAATGGTTGTAATAAATGAGCCAACTTGACAAGATGATCATGGGCAGCCCTCACCTCATCTTAGCTAAGAATTTCCCATCCCAATTGTAGCCTAACCAATATCGGAGATCGGACATTTATTGATGTTTCAAGATGAGTCCCCACACCCTTCTCAAAGCACACACAGTTAGGCTATTGCTTCAAATGTATTACAAGGATGACATCATTTTGATACACATCTTCAATTGCATTAGCCTACTTCTCCCCAATACGCTCACCACACTGTACTTTGTTCCACTTCTTTTGATGGCAGTGACACTTTGCTTATTTGAGCTGTTCTTGCCATAATATGGATTTGGTATTTTACCAAATAGGGCTTCTGTATTCCACCCTAACCTTGTCACAACACAGCTGATTGGCTCAAACACATTAAGAAGGAAAGAAATTCCACAAATGAACTTTTGACAAGGCACACGTGTTAATTGAAATGCATTCTAGGTGACTACCTCTTGAAGCTGGTTGAGAGAATGCCAAGAGTGTGCTTCGCTGTCATCAAGGCAAAGGGTGGCTACTTTGAAAAATAGAAAATATATTTATACCCTGGAATGAGTTGGTGCGTCCAAATCTTTGACTGGTACTGTATATATTCCGATCTCTGACATTGCTCGTTCTGATATTTCTGAATTTTTCTGGATTATGTGTGTATTGTTTTTATTTATTTATTGATAGGTATTACTGCACTGTTGGAGCTTAAAAACCTAAGCATTTCGCTGCACCTGCGATAGCATCTGCAAGTCTGTGTGTGAGACCAATGACGTTGATTTGATTTGATTTACATTATGGGCACTGCAGGAATCACGGCCACATTGGAAACATATCTGTAATATTCACATTGTGGCTACGACACTCTTTATAATGTCAAGCATTCAAAGTGCAAGCATACAGCAGGAGGAGCGGAGGGACGGAGGGAGAGAGGCAGATGGCTGTGGGCAATCTGATCACTATAAAACCTCCCCACACGCAGCCAGCCCAGACCTGATTTATCAAACCCCAGTGAGGAAGAGAGACAGAGAGGATTCGCCTCAGGGAAACAAAGGTGATGGCTGGGGAACCTGGGCTATGGCAAATAACTCCTGCTGCCAATTAACACTGGCCAGGGAACTGTGGGGAGCACTAGCGCTATGAGGTACACTGTACATTTTGGGAGTTATAGCTGCTCACAGTAGGGAAGCTTAAAGGAGGAACCACATGACACATTTGATTATTTATGCCTGACAGTTGTCACCCTTCATGTTGAAGAGAGAGGATTGTACAGTACTTTGTGTCTGTAGATGGCTACTCCTTGGAAGGTTTTTTTAGTCTAAAGCTCTGGCCAAATGATTTACATTAAACTGCCTTGATTCACTCATCTCTGTCTCTAAGGGGGGTCAAGAAACAGGCACCTCCCTTCCTGCAGCAGCCCAGCTGTAAGTGCCTGCCAGTGGAATGAGTGTTGGTAGCTAGCCTCATCCTCAACACTGTGGGTACTAATGAGATTAGCATAGACTGGCCTTTAGAGGGGAGATTTACCCTGAGCAAAGCAGAGCAGAGAGGAGCAGCCAAGGACTGCAGGACTGGAGGCTAGCTATCAGACATGCTGTGGAGGTTAACATGGCACAGGGCACATGTACTCCTCTGTCTCATTTCTCAGAGAGAGAGAGAGAGAGCGAGAAAGAGGCTGCCCTGCTCTCTGTTCCTTAGCTCTCCTAGGGCTGGTACTATGGAAATATTCTGCATGGAGGAATGGTCTAAGATCCCTCCCAATTTGTTCTCCAATCTCATAAAACATTTTAGAAAAAGGCTGAGTGCTGTTATCTTTGCAAGGTGAGGTATCCAATCATGCCAATCATGAGCGAGAGAGAGGCTGCTGCTGGCGTCCTTGCTCTCTGTTCCTTAGCTCTCCTGGGGCTGGTACTATAGTGTCTGTGTGGGCTACAGCAGACTCTCAGGGAGATTGATGAATGGCTGTGATAAGAGCTGTGGGCTCTGGGACTCCAAGATAAGCATAGCCCCCTAGCAAAGGAAATCTGCAACTCATCCACCGCTCTCGTCCCCACGCCTGCTCCCTGACAGAGCCCCTCGAACCGCCGCACGCCTCCCAACCGCCACACGCCTCCCAACCGCCACCAGCCCACTGCGCCGCACGCCTCCCAACCGCCACACGCCTCCCAACCGCCACCAGCCCACTGCGCCGCACGCCTCCCAACCGCCACACGCCTCCCAACCGCCACACGCCTCCCAACCGCCACCAGCCCACTGCGCCGCACGCCTCCCAACCGCCACATGCCTCCCAACCGCCACCAGCCCACTGCGCCGCACCTGGCATTTCGTGAGAAATCTGATTATCTGTGTCTCATCTGCCATGTGACTCAAAGCCCCGAATTTCGGTGAAAGGAAAAAGAGAGATGAAGTAAAGGAATGAGGGAGTGAAGGATGAGGAAAGAATAGCTGTAGTGACTGTGTTAGAGAGGATAGGATGAAAGCTTCTGTGTGGTATCCGTGAGGGCCATTACAGACTATGTTCCCTGGCATGATGACATTATAGGAAACCTCTCCTCTTCGTGAGTAGAATGCTGCAGGATCAATAAACGTGCCGGAGCATTTCCCGGGCAGGACCTGGGTGTAGCCCACAGGGCTTTGGACAAAGCCAGCGTAGCATTGGGCTTAATGACAGTACACTAGCCATAAGCAAGACTAGCCACTCGTTACACTGTCACCATGGTAACTGATCTGGCTGTCAACAAGAGGGATTACCATCAGGTGCTATTTCACCAAACAGTAACTGATGTATTAATCATGCCTTGAGGGAGCACATGCAGTGGTGTAACCACGGCCTGTTATGGTTATATGAGCAGCCCTATATGATAATCCTATAGGTCATGTTTCATATTTGTGTGTGTGCGTAACTCAGACTTTCATGTCGATCATTCATTGATGTTAATGGGATATGTGTATATTTATTTTTTTATTTTTTTATTTTACCTTTATTTAACCAGGTAGGCAAGTTGAGAACAAGTTCTCATTTACAATTGCGACCTGGCCAAGATAAAGCAAAGCAGTTCGACAGATAAAACGACACAGAGTTACACATGGAGTAAAAACAAACATACAGTCAATAATGCAGTATAAACAAGTCTATATACAATGTGAGCAAATGAGGTGAGAAGGGAGGTAAAGGCAAAAAAAGGCCATGATGGCAAAGTAAATACAATATAGCAAGTAAAATACTGGAATGGTAGTTTTGCAATGGAAGAATGTGCAAAGTAGAAATAAAAAAATAATGGGGTGCAAAGGAGCAAAATAAATAAATAAATAAAAATTAAATACAGTTGGGAAAGAGGTAGTTGTTTGGGCTAAATTTTAGGTGGGCTATGTACAGGTGCAGTAATCTGTGAGCTGCTCTGACAGTTGGTGCTTAAAGCTAGTGAGGGAGATAAGTGTTTCCAGTTTCAGAGATTTTTGTAGTTCGTTCCAGTCATTGGCAGCAGAGAACTGGAAGGAGAGGCGGCCAAAGAAAGAATTGGTCTTGGGGGTGACTAGAGAGATATACCTGCTGGAGCGTGTGCTACAGGTGGGAGATGCTATGGTGACCAGCGAGCTGAGATAAGGGGGGACTTTACCTAGCAGGGTCTTGTAGATGACATGGAGCCAGTGGGTTTGGCGACGAGTATGAAGCGAGGGCCAGCCAACGAGAGCGTACAGGTCGCAATGGTGGGTAGTATATGGGGCTTTGGTGATAAAACGGATTGCACTGTGATAGACTGCATCCAATTTGTTGAGTAGGGTATTGGAGGCTATTTTGTAAATGACATCGCCAAAGTCGAGGATTGGTAGGATGGTCAGTTTTACAAGGGTATGTTTGGCAGCATGAGTGAAGGATGCTTTGTTGCGAAATAGGAAGCCAATTCTAGATTTAACTTTGGATTGGAGATGTTTGATATGGGTCTGGAAGGAGAGTTTACAGTCTAACCAGACACCTAAGTATTTGTAGTTGTCCACGTATTCTAAGTCAGAGCCGTCCAGAGTAGTGATGTTGGACAGGCGGGTAGGTGCAGGTAGCGATCGGTTGAAGAGCATGCATTTAGTTTTACTTGTATTTAAGAGCAATTGGAGGCCACGGAAGGAGAGTTGTATGGCATTGAAGCTTGCCTGGAGGGTTGTTAACACAGTGTCCAAAGAAGGGCCGGAAGTATACAGAATGGTGTCGTCTGCGTAGAGGTGGATCAGGGACTCACCAGCAGCAAGAGCGACCTCATTGATGTATACAGAGAAGAGAGTCGGTCCAAGAATTGAACCCTGTGGCACCCCCATAGAGACTGCCAGAGGTCCGGACAGCAGACCCTCCGACTTGACACACTGAACTCTATCAGAGAAGTAGTTGGTGAACCAGGCGAGGCAATCATTTGAGAAACCAAGGCTGTCGAGTCTGCCGATGAGGATATGGTGATTGACAGAGTCGAAAGCCTTGGCCAGATCAATGAATACGGCTGCACAGTAATGTTTCTTATCGATGGCGGTTAAGATATCGTTTAGGACCTTGAGCGTGGCTGAGGTGCACCCATGACCAGCTCTGAAACCAGATTGCATAGCAGAGAAGGTATGGTGAGATTCGAAATGGTCGGTAATCTGTTTGTTGACTTGGCTTTCGAAGACCTTAGAAAGGCACGGTAGGATAGATATAGGTCTGTAGCAGTTTGGGTCAAGAGTGTCCCCCCCTTTGAAGAGGGGGATGACCGCAGCTGCTTTCCAATCTTTGGGAATCTCAGACGACACGAAAGAGAGGTTGAACAGGCTAGTAATAGGGGTGGCAACAATTTCGGCAGATAATTTTAGAAAGAAAGGGTCCAGATTGTCTAGCCCGGCTGATTTGTAGGGGTCCAGATTTTGCAGCTCTTTCAGAACATCAGCTGAATGGATTTGGGAGAAGGAGAAATGGGGAAGGCTTGGGCGAGTTGCTGTTGGGGGTGCAGTGCTGTTGTCCGGGGTAGGAGTAGCCAGGTGGAAAGCATGGCCAGCCGTAGAAAAATGCTTATTGAAATTCTCAATTATGGTGGATTTATCAGTGGTGACAGTGTTTCCTATCTTCAGTGCAGTGGGCAGCTGGGAGGAGGTGTTCTTATTCTCCATGGACTTTACAGTGTCCCAGAACTTTTTTGAGTTAGTGTTGCAGGAAGCAAATTTCTGCTTGAAAAAGCTAGCCTTGGCTTTTCTAACTGCCTGTGTATAATGATTTCTAGCTTCCCTGAACAGCTGCATATCACGGGGGCTGTTCGATGCTAATGCAGAACGCCATAGGATGTTTTTGTGTTGGTTAAGGGCAGTCAGGTCTGGGGAGAACCAAGGGCTATATCTGTTCCTGGTTCTAAATTTCTTGAATGGGGCATGTTTATTTAAGATGGTTAGGAAGGCATTTTTAAAAAATATCCAGGCATCCTCTACTGACGGGATGAGATCAATATCCTTCCAGGATACCCCGGCCAGGTCGATTAGAAAGGCCTGCTCGCAGAAGTGTTTCAGGGAGCGTTTTACAGTGATGAGTGGAGGTCGTTTGACCGCTGACCCATTACGGATGCAGGCAATGAGGCAGTGATCGCTGAGATCTTGGTTGAAGACAGCAGAGGTGTATTTAGAGGGGAAGTTGGTTAGGATGATATCTATGAGGGTGCCCGTGTTTAAGGTTTTGGGGAGGTACCTGGTAGGTTCATTGATTATTTGTGTGAGATTGAGGGCATCAAGTTTAGATTGTAGGATGGCTGGGGTGTTAAGCATGTTCCAGTTTAGGTCGCCTAGCAGCACGAACTCTGAAGATAGATGGGGGGCAATCAGTTCACATATGGTGTCCAGAGCACAGCTGGGGGCAGAGGGTGGTCTATAGCAGGCGGCAACGGTGAGAGACTTGTTTTTAGAGAGGTGGATTTTTAAAAGTAGAAGTTCAAATTGTTTGGGTACAGACCTGGATAGTAGGACAGAACTCTGCAGGCTATCTTTGCAGTAGATTGCAACACCGCCCCCTTTGGCAGTTCTATCTTGTCTGAAAATGTTGTAGTTTGGAATTAAAACTTCAGAATTTTTGGTGGTCTTCCTAAGCCAGGATTCAGACACAGCTAGAACATCCGGGTTGGCAGAGTGTGCTAAAGCAGTGAATAGAACAAACTTAGGGAGGAGGCTTCTAATGTTAACATGCATGAAACCAAGGCTATTACGGTTACAGAAGTCGTCAAAAGAGAGCGCCTGGGGAATAGGAGTGGAGCTAGGCACTGCAGGGCCTGGATTCACCTCTACATCGCCAGAGGAACATAGGAGGAGTAGAATAAGGGTACGGCTAAAAGCTATGAGAATTGGTCGTCTAGAACGTCTGGAACATAGAGTAAAAGGAGGTTTCTGGGGGCGATAAAATAGCATCAAGGTATAATGTACAGACAAATGTATGGCAGGATGTGAATACAGTGGAGGTAAACCTAGGTATTGAGTGATGAAGAGAGAGATATTGTCTCTAGAAACATCGTTGAAACCAGGAGATGTCATTGCATGTGTGGGTGGTGGAACTAATAGGTTGGATAAGGTATAGTCAGGTTCCAAAATTATTGGCACCCTTGATAAAGAATAACAAAATAGACTGTATAAAACAAATAAATCAAATACTGAGCTATATTATATATATTTTTAAATATATATATAATATAAATATATATATAAAAAAGGAAAATGTTCTAATTTTTTACTAACACGATTTTAAAAGATTTAGTATAACAAATAATAATGGGCAAGGAGCTCTATTTTCATCTCATCCAACAAATGTTTGAACGCCATTGGCACTTGACTTGGAACCCTTGCTTTGGTCAGATGACATGAACATAGAGCTCATTGGCCGTGCACACCAGTGGTGGGTTATGCATCAAAATACAGACGCTTAAGCAGAAAATAACCTCATACCTACTGTCAAATATGGTGGTGGATCTTTGATGTGATTGGGCTATTTTGTTTCCACTGGTCCTCAGGCTCTTGTTATGGTCAACCCGCATCATGAACTTTACTCAGTACTGGGACATTTTTAGCCAAAACCCTGGTTGCCTCTGCCAGGAGGCTGACACTTGGCTGCAAGTGGATCTTCCAGCAAGACAACAGCCCCAAGAACACATCAAAATCCACCAATAAATGTTTAATTGACCTCAAAATCAACATTTTTCAATGGCCATCTCAGTCTCCGGACTTGAACCCCATTGAAAACATGTAGTTTGAATTGAAGAGGGCAGTCCACAAGTGCAGACGATGGATATCAAGGATCTGGAAGGATTCTGTATGGAGGAATGGTCCAAGATCCCTCCCAACGTGTTCTCCAATCTCATAAAACATTTCAGCAAAAGGCTGAGTGCCGTTATCTTTTGCAAGGTGAGGTATCCAATCATGCCAGTCATTGAAACAAAATATCTTTCTCCGAGCAATTGTATTAGTATAAAATAATATCATTTTATTTAGGAACAGTGGGGTTATAAAAAAATTAATGTAGCACACAATATAGCTTGTTGCGTGCAACAGAGAGTGGCAATTGAATACATTGCAATCACAAATACATTAAAATTGTTCAAACATTTCTAGCCTGTCTATCTACGGGTAACAGTGTTGACCTGAGAGAGATTTCTGCCACAAAAAAAAACTTCACTATATTTAAACGAGAGTTCAGTACATGTAACAGGGGTGACCTTAAAATGATGGACAGACATAAATTAATCATTAAATAATGAATAATCTTCAGAAATAACTAGGGATTTACAATGATAGTGAAAACGTCTTTATTGAGTTCTCCATGTAGTCTATATTAAAGGGCCCTTCATTTAATATAACAGGCTTTTAAAAATCAATATCGGTGCCCAATTTCTACTTAAAATATCAGAGGGATGCAAGACACTCTTTTAGTGGAACGACCCATCTAACATTTCAACCCAGATAGCTCCGTTCTTAATGAACAGAAGACCATAACATTTCAACCCAGATAGCTCCGTTCTTAATGAACAGAAGACCATAACATTTCAACAGAGATAGCTCCGTTCTTAATGAACAGAAGACCATAACATTTCAACAGAGATAGCTCCGTTCTTAATGAACAGAAGACCATAACATTTCAACCCAGATAGCTCCGTTCTTAATGAACAGAAGACCATAACATTTCAACCCAGATAGCTCCGTTCTTAATGAACAGAAGACCATAACATTTCAACCCAGATAGCTCCATTCTTAATGAACAGAAGACCATAACATTTCAACAGAGATAGCTCCGTTCTTAATGAACAGAAGACCATAACATTTCAACCCAGATAGCTCCGTTCTTAATGAACAGAAGACCATAACATTTCAACCCAGATAGCTCCATTCTTAATGAACAGAAGACCATAACATTTCAACAGAGATAGCTCCATTCTTAATGAACAGAAGACCATAACATTTCAACCCAGATAGCTCCATTCTTAATGAACAGAAGACCATAACATTTCAACCCAGATAGCTCCGTTCTTAATGAACAGAAGACCATAACATTTCAACAGAGATAGCTCTGTTCTTAATGAACAGATGACCATAACATTTCAACAGAGATAGCTCCGTTCTTAATGAACAGAAGACCATAACATTTCAACAGAGATAGCTCCGTTCTTAATGAACAGAAGACCATAACATTTCAACAGAGATAGCTCCGTTCTTAATGAACAGAAGACCATAACATTTCAACAGAGATAGCTCCGTTCTTAATGAACAGAAGACCATAACATTTCAACAGAGATAGCTCCGTTCTTAATGAACAGAAGACCATAACATTTCAACAGAGATAGCTCCGTTCTTAATGAACAGAAGACCATAACATTTCAACAGAGATAGCTCCGTTCTTAATGAACAGAAGACCATAACATTTCAACAGAGATAGCTCCGTTCTTAATGAACAGAAGACCATAACATTTCAACAGAGATAGCTCCGTTCTTAATGAACAGAAGACCATAACATTTCAACAGAGATAGCTCCGTTCTTAATGAACAGAAGACCATAACATTTCAACACAGATAGCTCCGTTCTTAATGAACAGAAGACCATAACATTTCAACCCAGATAGCTCCGTTCTTAATGAACAGAAGACCATAACATTTCAACCCAGATAGCTCCGTTCTTAATGAACAGAAGACCATAACATTTCAACCCAGATAGCTCCGTTCTTAATGAACAGAAGACCATAACATTTCAACCCAGATAGCTCCGTTCTTAATGAACAGAAGACCATAACATTTCAACAGAGATAGCTCCGTTCTTAATGAACAGAAGACCATAACATTTCAACAGAGATAACTCCGTTCTTAATGAACAGAAGACCATAACATTTCAACAGAGATAGCTCCGTTCTTAATGAACAGAAGACCATAACATTTCAACAGAGATAGCTCCGTTCTTAATGAACAGAAGACCATAACATTTCAACCCAGATAGCTCCGTTCTTAATGAACAGAAGACCATAACATTTCAACCCAGATAGCTCCGTTCTTAATGAACAGAAGACCATAACATTTCAACCCAGATAGCTCCATTCTTAATGAACAGAAGACCATAACATTTCAACAGAGATAGCTCCGTTCTTAATGAACAGAAGACCATAACATTTCAACCCAGATAGCTCCGTTCTTAATGAACAGAAGACCATAACATTTCAACCCAGATAGCTCCGTTCTTAATGAACAGAAGACCATAACATTTCAACCCAGATAGCTCCGTTCTTAATGAACAGAAGACCATAACATTTCAACCCAGATAGCTCCGTTCTTAATGAACAGAAGACCATAACATTTCAACAGAGATAGCTCCGTTCTTAATGAACAGAAGACCATAACATTTCAACAGAGATAACTCCGTTCTTAATGAACAGAAGACCATAACATTTCAACAGAGATAGCTCCGTTCTTAATGAACAGAAGACCATAACATTTCAACAGAGATAGCTCCGTTCTTAATGAACAGAAGACCATAACATTTCAACCCAGATAGCTCCGTTCTTAATGAACAGAAGACCATAACATTTCAACCCAGATAGCTCCGTTCTTAATGAACAGAAGACCATAACATTTCAACCCAGATAGCTCCATTCTTAATGAACAGAAGACCATAACATTTCAACAGAGATAGCTCCGTTCTTAATGAACAGAAGACCATAACATTTCAACCCAGATAGCTCCGTTCTTAATGAACAGAAGACCATAACATTTCAACAGAGATAGCTCCGTTCTTAATGAACAGAAGACCATAACATTTCAACAGAGATAGCTCCGTTCTTAATGAACAGAAGACCATAACATTTCAACAGAGATAGCTCCATTCTTAATGAACAGAAGACCATAACATTTCAACCCAGATAGCTCCATTCTTAATGAACAGAAGACCATAACATTTCAACCCAGATAGCTCCGTTCTTAATGAACAGAAGACCATAACATTTCAACAGAGATAGCTCTGTTCTTAATGAACAGATGACCATAACATTTCAACAGAGATAGCTCCGTTCTTAATGAACAGAAGACCATAACATTTCAACAGAGATAGCTCCGTTCTTAATGAACAGAAGACCATAACATTTCAACAGAGATAGCTCCGTTCTTAATGAACAGAAGACCATAACATTTCAACAGAGATAGCTCCGTTCTTAATGAACAGAAGACCATAACATTTCAACAGAGATAGCTCCGTTCTTAATGAACAGAAGACCATAACATTTCAACAGAGATAGCTCCGTTCTTAATGAACAGAAGACCATAACATTTCAACAGAGATAGCTCCGTTCTTAATGAACAGAAGACCATAACATTTCAACAGAGATAGCTCCGTTCTTAATGAACAGAAGACCATAACATTTCAACAGAGATAGCTCCGTTCTTAATGAACAGAAGACCATAACATTTCAACAGAGATAGCTCCGTTCTTAATGAACAGAAGACCATAACATTTCAACACAGATAGCTCCGTTCTTAATGAACAGAAGACCATAACATTTCAACCCAGATAGCTCCGTTCTTAATGAACAGAAGACCATAACATTTCAACCCAGATAGCTCCGTTCTTAATGAACAGAAGACCATAACATTTCAACCCAGATAGCTCCGTTCTTAATGAACAGAAGACCATAACATTTCAACCCAGATAGCTCCGTTCTTAATGAACAGAAGACCATAACATTTCAACAGAGATAGCTCCGTTCTTAATGAACAGAAGACCATAACATTTCAACAGAGATAGCTCCGTTCTTAATGAACAGAAGACCATAACATTTCAACCCAGATAGCTCCGTTCTTAATGAACAGAAGACCATAACATTTCAACCCAGATAGCTCCGTTCTTAATGAACAGAAGACCATAACATTTCAACCCAGATAGCTCCATTCTTAATGAACAGAAGACCATAACATTTCAACAGAGATAGCTCCGTTCTTAATGAACAGAAGACCATAACATTTCAACCCAGATAGCTCCGTTCTTAATGAACAGAAGACCATAACATTTCAACCCAGATAGCTCCATTCTTAATGAACAGAAGACCATAACATTTCAACAGAGATAGCTCCATTCTTAATGAACAGAAGACCATAACATTTCAACCCAGATAGCTCCATTCTTAATGAACAGAAGACCATAACATTTCAACCCAGATAGCTCCGTTCTTAATGAACAGAAGACCATAACATTTCAACAGAGATAGCTCCGTTCTTAATGAACAGATGACCATAACATTTCAACAGAGATAGCTCCGTTCTTAATGAACAGAAGACCATAACATTTCAACAGAGATAGCTCCGTTCTTAATGAACAGAAGACCATAACATTTCAACAGAGATAGCTCCGTTCTTAATGAACAGAAGACCATAACATTTCAACAGAGATAGCTCCGTTCTTAATGAACAGAAGACCATAACATTTCAACAGAGATAGCTCCGTTCTTAATGAACAGAAGACCATAACATTTCAACAGAGATAGCTCCGTTCTTAATGAACAGAAGACCATAACATTTCAACAGAGATAGCTCCGTTCTTAATGAACAGAAGACCATAACATTTCAACAGAGATAGCTCCGTTCTTAATGAACAGAAGACCATAACATTTCAACAGAGATAGCTCCGTTCTTAATGAACAGAAGACCATAACATTTCAACAGAGATAGCTCCGTTCTTAATGAACAGAAGACCATAACATTTCAACAGAGATAGCTCCGTTCTTAATGAACAGAAGACCATAACATTTCAACCCAGATAGCTCCGTTCTTAATGAACAGAAGACCATAACATTTCAACCCAGATAGCTCCGTTCTTAATGAACAGAAGACCATAACATTTCAACCCAGATAGCTCCGTTCTTAATGAACAGAAGACCATAACATTTCAACCCAGATAGCTCCGTTCTTAATGAACAGAAGACCATAACATTTCAACCCAGATAGCTCCGTTCTTAATGAACAGAAGACCATAACATTTCAACCCAGATAGCTCCGTTCTTAATGAACAGAAGACCATAACATTTCAACCCAGATAGCTCCGTTCTTAATGAACAGAAGACCATAACATTTCAACAGAGATAGCTCCGTTCTTAATGAACAGAAGACCATAACATTTCAACAGAGATAACTCCGTTCTTAATGAACAGAAGACCATAACATTTCAACAGAGATAACTCCGTTCTTAATGAACAGAAGACCATAACATTTCAACAGAGATAGCTCCGTTCTTAATGAACAGAAGACCATAACATTTCAACCCAGATAGCTCCATTCTTAATGAACAGAAGACCATAACATTTCCCCCAGATAGCTCTGTTCTTAATGAACAGAAGACCATAACATTTCAACCCAGATAGCTCCATTCTTAAATGAACAGAAGACCATAACATTTCAACCCAGATAGCTCCATTCTTAAATGAACAGAATACCATAACATTTCAACCCAGATAGCCCCATTCTTAATGAACAGAAGACCATAACATTTCAACCCAGATAGCTCCATTCTTAATGAACAGAATACCATAACATTTGTCATGAAATCTATAATATTCCAACATCTGCTGTTATAAAGTTTGCATTGGCTCGTGCACAGGCATACAGACAATGTATGTTGAGTAGGCAGTGCTTGTTTGGTTTCAGATAGACTAAGGGGTGTAGGTGCCTGGGTGCAGTCAGACACTACTGAGTTTCCCTGCTGAGAGGCACAAAGACCCCCCATCCCCCCATCCTGTCTCTCCATCCTCACACCCCACTAATAGAATTAAAGACAAAGAATGCTGTATCATTAATGAGCTTAGTCCACAAATTGTTTATTCAAGATGAAGCGTGTCAAATCTGCGTGTTTGATTTCCCTAATACCTCATATTAATGAATTTAATCTATTTAATTATTTATTTTGTACAATGCTATTAGAGTCTGAAGGCTGCTGGAGATACTCTGAAGGATATCTGTTTGACACGGGGGAATATTTCCATGCAGGTGACATTTAGGTTTCTTTTCTGAGGTGATATAAAGTAAATCATGTGTTCTCTCAGTACCCATTACGTCTGCTGTTATATGTCCCTTCTTTCCATTACCACTGTTAGGTTCTAATTCCCAGAGTAAGAAACGCTACGGACACTATGAAAGCTTAACCAAGTTCATTCTTCCCAGAGGATCAATAGAGCTGCATTAGACAAAACATGTTTCCACCAAGACAAGTATATATACTCCAATTCATGGGGCGGCAGGTAGCCTAAGAGCGTTGGACTAGTAACTGAACGTTTGCCAGATCAAATCCCCGAGCTGACGAGTTAAAAATCTGTCATTCTGCCCCGGAACAAGGCAGTTAACCCACTGTTCCTAGGCCGTCATTGAAAATAAGAATTTGACTTGCCTAGTAAAATAAAGGTTAAAAAAAACAAACATGTAGATGCACTCCCCCTTCTCTCCAACCCTTACATATGTTATGGTTCAACAGGAAGTCGAATTGATGGGGTAAAAAAATCGTTCCTTCTCCCTTAAGGTGGCCTGACCTGACCTCAACCCCCTTGATGCCTAATCCGAAGCTTCTCCCCCTTATCAATGTCTGCCACCTGTGATCGCTTCCCTGCACTCAATATTTCAATAGGATCCCTGACATAATGTAAACGTTATACATTACCCTCTCTCCCTCAGTGACATGGATAAGTATGTTTCATATTCTCAGAACCCAACACCACACTGAACAGATGGATGGGCTGTCAATATTCAATAGTAACATGATAATAAAAATAAAACCCACTACAGTTAATTAAATGTTGCTACTTTTGCTATTTGCTATTTTGACCCGGAAAATATATGACCTTCTGAGACTGAGCGATTCTGAAACAGGCGTGAAATCTCTATTCAACGCCTGCTAACAACGTTTATACATCCGTCTTAAACCATAGAAATAGAGTCTAATGGAATCTTCTGGATTATATTTCAACCTCTTAGACTGTCTTCCCCTGTGCTTGAAAGAAAGAACCACTTGATATAGCCTTTTCAGTGATGGTAGAAAAAGAATAAGGACAAAGGAGAGCTCCAGTAAAAAGTTGAGAAAATGCATGCCAAGGGCAAGTATTTGAAATATAGATTCCATCAGTTCTCTCGTCTCCTTTCATGTTTGTGGGGGGAAAAAAAGGGAAGGCATACTTGGCAGACCATTATGAGATGTTCATGACTGGCGTTTAGAGCAGGGAAAGCACATCCTTATTCAGTCAGTAGAGCCTCCCAACTGAATGTGACATACTGATGATGTGCCTGTTGTGTTCAGGGTATAGAGGGGTGGTTCAGTGGTGGTTCACAGAAACGTATGGGGTCCATGGAAACACATCAACTACCAGGTACTTTTACTACAGGCTTTACAGAATAATTCTGCCTCCCGGACAAGACTCATGACAATAAACGTCAACCTGCTGTTTTGTCAGCAATATGGCTTGTCCTGGGGGGTCACTCAAAACATTCTCGGTAACATAATGTTGCTGAAATGAATCTTACAACCACTAGAGGGTTTTAAAAGTTAACATCACATGGTGGTGATAATTTGGGGTGGTCTAATTCTGAATATTGATTGATATCAGATTGCCCCAGCGTGAAAATCAATGCATCTAAGGAATGGAGCTGCATGGTAGCAGACAAGTTGTTGTGCTGTTGCTCAGTGGGCAGACGTGAGCAGTTTCCCTAACTATTAGTCTATTCTTGTGCATTAGTATTCCCATCTTGTAGCTCAGCAGATGCCTTTACCCTCAGCGCTATACAGTTTTACATATTATTTATCCAAACAGGTGGATATGAATTAAGATGAAGTGTGAAGTTAGGCTGGTCAAGTGCCTTATTGGAACATACACAGGAGGACTATCGGTAGGGAAATGAACCTGGCATCTTTTTTTCCACACCTCTGCACTGCAGCTAGTGTCTGTCTGTCGGCTTGTCTGTCGGTCGGCTTGTCTGTCTGTCTGTCGTTTTGTTATGACGTGTGTCTGTCTCTCTGTTTGTTGGTTTGTTATGACGTGTGTCTGTCTCTCTGTCTGTTGGTTTGTTATGACGTGTGTCTGTCTCTCTGTCTGTTGGTTTTATGATGTGTGTCTGTCTCTCTGTCTGTTGGTTTTATGATGTGTGTCTGTCCCTCTGTCTGTTGGTTTGTTATGACGTGTGTCTGTCTGTCGGCTTGTCTGTGTGTCTGTCTCTCTGTCTGTTGGTTTGTTATGACGTGTGTCTCTCTCTCTGTCTGTTGGTTTGTTATGACATGTGTCTGTCTGAAGGCTTGTCTGTATGTTTGTCTCTCTGTCTGTTGGTTTGTTATGACATGTGTCTGTCTGACAGCTTGTCTGTATGTCTGTCTGTCTCTGTCTGTTTCTCAGGATGTATGTCTGTCTCACTCTCTGTCATACAGTATTTCAAAAGTGTATGTGCTGTAATTCTTGTCAGTTTGTGGATTTTGTGTTCAACCCTTTATAGTAATAGCATGTGTATAGCCTGTGAATTAGTTGTGTGTGAGTATCACACTGTTGAGTAGCAGCAGATGAGCAGACAAACAGAGAGCTCTCAGCGTCATTGACTGTTTCATTAGTCTCTCAGAGGGGGGGGGGGCTTATCCGTCATATCACCCCCTGCCACGCTGACACCCAGCTGGGCCTGGCCGGCATCAACGCTACACTGAAATGAGAATGCACATACTGTAGAGGACACAAGTGGGCTGAACACGACAGTTCACTCCCTGCTCTACCTACCTAGCATCCTCACCTCAACCGACAGCAGTGTGTTAACTTTGGTGTAGTTATGAAATCCTTTTTTAGCCGGGTTAATGATTGTCATGCCGCAGAATATTTGTCTGTGTTCCACTTTAGAAGAACTTAATATTTTCCCAGAAATGTGCATGTGTTTATGTGGGGAAATTGAGTGGAGTGGTGTGTGAGAGCCACATTACCATGTGGTGCCTCATTAAATATTCACTCATCAAGGGGCCTTTTTTAGTTGGTTTCCTTTCGCAGAAGTACAAATCGTTGGTAATCAGCCGTGGTGACATTTTCCAGCAATTATGCCCATGCCATCTACGCTTCCTAAGGAGTTGAGACAAATCACTCCATTTGCCTCTGCCACCATGACAAGATGTTAACACCTTCCTTCCCAGGAGAGAAAGGGAGTGAGAAGGAAAGAGACGGGGAAAGAGAGAGAGAGGGGGGAAAGAGAGTGATGGAAAGAGAGAGAGAGAAAGAGAGAGAAAGAGAGAGAAAGAGAGAAAGAAAGAGAGAGAGAAAGAAAGAGAGAAAGAAAGAGAGAGAGAAAGAAAGAGAGAGAGAAAGAAAGAAAGAAAGAGAGAAAGAAATAAAGAAAGAAAGAAAGAAAGAAAGAAAGGAAGAGAGCAGGAGAGGTTGACCCCATCTGTTGAAGAATCAAAGGCTTTAACTACAATCAAGGACCTATTCTCCTCATCCACCCACGTCCCTCACCAGAAATGACTGAATACTAGACAACACACTGTGTGTGTCATCTGTGTAATAGTGAGTGTATATGTCCAGTGAGTCATAGACCGTCGTACATCCCTAAGCACTTGTCTGTATGTTTGTATGTATGTAAGCTGTATGTATGAATGCAGTTTGCTTAGGGATGTACGACGGTCTATGACTCACTGGAACAAAGGCACAAATCCACATCTGTCTTCTCCCTGCAGAGGGGATGGACTTGACAGATCACAGATGAGAGAGAAATGTGTCTGTCTTATCCTAAAGTGTCCCAGCTCGTATAGGCTGCTCTGTGTCTGAACACTTAGAAGTGTCCCAGCTCCTATATGCTGCTCTGTGTCTGAACACTTAGAAGTGTCCCAACTCCTATATGCTGCTCTGTGTCTGAACACTTAGAAGTGTCCCAACTCCTATATGCTGCTCTGTGTCTGAACACTTAGAAGTGTCCCAACTCATGTAGACCGCTACTCTGACTGTGTGTGAACAGCTGGAAGGCTCCTGTCTGTTTACTGCCTCCTGGGGGAGGCATGAGAGAAGCTCCAGCCTGTTTGTTCCTCTCACAGAGAAAGCAGTGCTCTCTGAAGAAGAGCCTGGAACAGACTTGATACGTCAGACAGACTTTAGCACTCAATGTGTGGTCTTGGCTTCACATTTTCTCTATTCTCTATGTTGATGGAGTTAGAGAGAGAGAGGAAAACAAATACGTTTCTGCTTCTTCCTGGCCAGGTCTCCAAGACTTTGTTGCGCTTTCTCTCACTGCTGCAGCAAGATAGTTTGTAGCTTACAGCTGTGAGTGGCGGTAAAGAATATTACCCTTCTATTCTTGCCCATAGGCAGTGTTAGTTTGACCATTACCATGGCAGTGGAATTAAGGTCATTGCTCTGATTATTTAAGCAGCCTCTGGCTTATGGTCATGAACGTTGATTTAATATCCTGTTCTACACGTTTATGGCTGTACTAATGATCATGATTATTAAAGCAGCACACAAGTTATAGTCACCATTCCTAATGTGCTAGCACCCTCTGGCCCCCTTCAACAGCTGAGCTATAATTGTGACTCTTCCCTCCTTCTCCACTCTTTATCTTCAGTCAAAAGTATATCATCTATCACAGATACATAGTCACACACACACACACACACACACACACACACACACACACACACGGAAAGAGACAGCAACAACACACACACACACACACATGCTTGAACACCCACTCTGCCAATCCCCATAGCATCTCTATGATGTTGTCCCAGGTCCGCAAGGTAAATGGGGGATGTGTGAGAGGACAGGGGGGTTGAGACAGGGGCTTTGCCAGTGCTCAGTGTCGCTGTGTGAAACCAGGTGAGCAGACACTGATACCACATAAAGGCTAATACCTGCAAAGCCAGACCTGTCTACCACGGCTAGCAAAATATTGAACCTTGCTAAGCTCCTTTCCTCACACACACATGCGCACACACATGTACGCACAAGCATGCACAGACACACTGACACACACACATGGAAGGACACAAACACACTATCAGCAGGGGATAAAGATGGTGCATTTCACTGCTCCGTTACTGTGACAATTGTCTCACGAGAAGGGAAGAAGACACAGACAAACAAACAAACAAACAGTGTGTGTGTGTGTGTGTGTTTACAAGCATTTTGCTACACCCGCAATAACATCTGTTAAACGCGTGTATGTGACAAATAAAATTTGATTTGATTTGAAACAAACAGGGAACCTCTAGCGTCGGATGCTGCAGTACGATGTCATCCACTCCAGAGGCTGATACGTGACGTGCCATTAATGTGTCGTGTCGTTGACGTGGCATGTGGCAGTCCCTTGCTGCATGACTGCTGCTCTGAGGGAGCTCTGGGGCAGCTCTGAGGGAGCTCTGAGGGAGCTCTGGGCTCGGCAGAGTTTGTTTTCTAACTGAGTGAGTGAACTTGGGGAAGGTGTCTCCCACACATGGTTTCCCTCTACCAGCTCCAGCTTCTGAGAACCAGGCCCATAACTCTAGCTCCACCGCTCCCCAACAGGATTTTTTACTTTAGTTTACTTAGTAAATATTTTATGAACTCTATTTTCTTAAAACTGCATTGTTGTTTAAGGGCTTGTAAGTTAGAATTCCACAGTAAGATCTGTTGTATTCTGCACGTGACAAATAAAAATGGATGTGATTAGACACGAACACCACTGAGATCCTCAAAAGATTCAGAGCACAATACATAGAAGAAGAACAACTCAGGCCTCTCTTTTTTGAGCATGATTTAGATATGTTTCTGCTTATAATTTCTGACATTTTCGTAGGCTGTTTGTCAGTCAACTTGTCTATAATTAGATGCATGCAGCTTCTCTTCAGTCATTAAATGTTGCCCTAGAAGACTAAATAAACCCTTTGCTCAACTGAACAATGTCATAGATCGATAGAATGAATTGATAAAAATCGGTAAAATCTTCCCTGTCATCTTTCGCGGAGCAAAGCTGTTTAGGGACTGGGGAGAACGCAAAAAAACAAAACAGGAAAGGTTTTCTGTGCAAAATGTCCAAATTACATCAGTTTGACCGGTTGTAAGAAAAAAAAAAGCTGTAGAAATGACCAAAATAATTTCTGATAATATTTCAGTTGGCTTCATTGCATGTGGATGAAATAGAAAAAAATATACATTTAGTGGACAGTCTGATCCAGAGAGATTTATAGTATCAATTAGGGTTAAATGCCTTACTCAAGGGCACATCGACAGTTTTTCACCTTGTGGGCTCGGGGTTTCAAACCAGCCACCTGTCGGTTACTGGCCCAATGCTCTTAACCCCTTTTTATTAGGAAGACAGCACCTCTACAGATGGTATCTAACTGAGCATTGCATTCTCTCAAGGTGCAGAAATAAATCAATCATATTTCTCCACTCCTGTTCCCAAGTCAAAATTGTGCCTAGATTTGGTGTATAATTTTCCTGCAAGAAAGGCTACATTCTGCAGGAGTTAAGGCTATGTGAGAGGTTATAGACCTACAGTCAGTGTCCAGATTTCAGTTTCCATTTAAACCATTGTTGCAGGAATTAAATTCCTCTGTTTTAATAACCAATTCAAATGAATCACACTGTCAATTCATAAGGGGTTGTAAGACCCTTATTGGTATAAAATGGACAGAGACCAGCCTTTGAAATCAACCAGCTGCATTTATTCTCGAGAGTACTGCTCATTACACATTTTACCACAGGTTATAAACTGAAAATGACGTCAGCGTTTTCTAAATGTTCCGTCTCTTCTTGACACTGGTAGAAAGGCTCTATAGTTCTCATGCCTTTCCACCTCGCCTAGAGCCAAGGTCAGCCTGTGTAGATAAGCATTCTAGCCAGTCTGGCAATATAGTTCATTCATTTCTACCAAGGAACAGACAGTCATTGTTCTAAATCTTGATTATATTTACACACATTATATTCAGTACTAGGATTAAAAAGAAAATTCATACATATGCAGTAACATAATAGTATTCTAATTAGTCAGTCCTGATTGAAATGTATACATAATTAGTCATCATTGATAAAAATTCCCTTAACAACCATCTAACAGTAGGCTACAGTTCTGTCGAATTTGTACAGCACCTCACAATCATCACACATAACAGCCACCAGCACTGCTATCATTCTCTTTTACCACTTCACCAAATCTTTCCCAAACATTACTTTTCTAGCCCTCCCTTCTCTTTATTCTCAACTTTCCTTTCGCAGTTTTTGTGGATTGAAGTGAACTTTATCTGCCCGTTCCCAAAACCATTATTTGTTCATTGGCTGTGTAGGCTAATTGGCAGTATACAGTTAAGCCCTTAACATTCCCAAACCAGAAACCATGGATTGATGGCAACATTCACACGAAACTGAAAGCGCGAACCACTGCTTTTAACCAGGGCAAGGTGACCGGAAACATGACCGAATACAAACAGTGTAGCTATTCCCTCCGCAAGGCAATCAAACAAGCTAAGCATCAGTATAGAGACAAAGTAGAGTCGCAATTCAACGGTTCAGACACAACAGGTATGTGGCAGGGTCTACAGTCAATCACGGATTACAAAAAGAAAACCAGCCCCGTCGCGGACCAGGATGTCTTGCTCCCAGACAGACTAAATAACTGTTTTGCTCGCTTTGAGGACAATACAGTGCCACTGACACGGCCCGCTACCAAAACCTGCGGACTCTCCTTCACTGCAGCCGACGTGAGTAAAACATTTAAACGTGTTAACCCTCGCAAGGCTGCAGGCCCAGACGGCATCCCCAGCCGCGTCCTCAGAGCATGCACAGACCAGCTGGCTGGTGTGTTTACGGACATATTCAATCAATCCTTATCCCAGTCTCCTGTTCCCACATGCTTCAACAGGGCCACCATTGTTCCTGTTCCCAAGAAAGCTAAGGTAACTGAGCTAAACGACTTCCGCCCCGTAGCACTCACTTTCGTCATCATGAAGTGCTTTGAGAGACTAGTCATGGACCATATCACCTCCACCCTACCTGACACCCTAGACCCACTCCAATTTGCTTACCGCCGCAATAGGTCCACAGACGACTATATCGCAACCACAATGCGCACTGCCCTAACCCATCTGGACAAGAGGAATACCTATGTGAGAATGCTGTTCATCGACTACAGCTCAGCATTTAACACCTGGGTCTCGACCCCGCCCAGTACTGGACTTCCTGACGGGCCGCCCCCAGGTGGTGAGGGTAGGTAACAACATCTCCACCCCGCTGATCCTCAACACTGGGGCCCCACAACGGTGTGTCCTGAGCCCTCTCCTGTACTTCCTCTTCACCCACGACTGCGTGGCCATGCACGCCTCCAACTCAATCATCAAGTTTGCGACACTACAGTGGTAGGCTTGATTACCAACAACGACAAGATGGCCTACAGGGAGGAGGTGAGGGCCCTCGGAGTGTGGTGTCAGGAAAATAACCTCAATGTCAACAAAACAAAGGAGATGATTGTGGACTTCAGGAAACAGCAGATGAATCACCCCCCCTATCCACATCGACGGGACAGTAGTGGAGAGGGTAGTAAGTTAAGTTCCTCGGCGTACACATCACGGACAAGCTGAATTGGTTCACCCACACAGACAGCGTTGTGAAGAAGGTGCAGCAGCGCACTCACAAACTTCTACAAATGCACAATCTAGAGCATCCTGTCGGGCTGTATCACCGCCTGGTACGGCAACTGCTCTGCCCACAACCGTAAGGCTCTCCAGAGGGTAGTGAGGTCTGCACAACACATCACCGGGGGCAAACTACCTGCCCTCCAGGACACCTACACCACCCGATGTCACAGGAAGGCCATAAAAGATCATCAAGGACAACAACCACCCGAGCCACTGCCTGTGGCTAGGCCACTCTAGGACCTTGAGATGCTTCTTACGGAGCCACTCCTTAGTTGCCCTGGCTGTGTGTTTCGGGTTGTTGTCATGCTGGAAGACCCAGCCACGACCCATCTTCAATGCTCTTACTGAGGGAAGGAGGTTGTTGGCCAAGATCTCGCGATACGTGGCCCCATCCATCCTCCCCTCAATACGGTGCAGTCGTCCTGTCCCCTTTACAGAAAAGCATCCCCAAAGAATGATGTTTCCACCTCCATGCTTCCCGGTCGGGATGGTAGGACCTCTACATGCTTTGTAAGTCGGAAAACCTGCAAAATCGGCAGTGTATCAAATACTTGTTCTCCCCACTGTATATGTATATACTGTACTCTATATCATCTACTGCATCTTTATGTAATACATGTATCACTAGCCACTTTAAAACTATGCCACTTTGTTTACATACCCTACATTACTCATCTCATATGTACAGTGGGGCAAAAAAGTATTTTGTCAGCCACCAATTGTGCAAGTTCTCCCACTTAAAAAGATAAGAGAGGCCTGTACTTTTCATCATAGGTACACTTCAACTATGACAAACAAAAGTAGGAAAAAAAATCCAGAAAATCACATTGTAGGATTTTTTATGAATTTATTTGCAAATGATGGTGGAAAATAAGTATTTGGTCAATAACAAAAGTTTCTCAATACTTTGTTATATTCCCTTTGTTGGCAATGACAGAGGTCAAACGTTTTCTGTAAGTATTCACAAGGTTTTCACACACTGTTGCCGGTATTTTGGCCCATTCCTCCATGCAGATCTCCTCTAGAGCCGTGATGTTTTGGGGCTGTTGCTGGGCAACACGGACTTTCAACTCCCTCCAAAGATTTTCTATGGGGTTGAGATCTGGAGACTGGCTAGGCCACTCCAGGACCTTGAAATGCTTCTTACGAAGCCGCTCCTTTGTTGCCCATGTGGTGTGTTTGGGATCATTGTCATGCTGAAAGACTCAGCCACATTTCATCTTCAATGTCCTTGCTGATGGGAGGTTTTCACTGAAAATCTCACGATACATGGCCCCATTCATTCTTTCCTTTACACGGATCAGTCGTCCTGGTCCCTTTGCAGAAAAACAGCCTCAAAGCATGATGTTTCCACCCCCATGCTTCACAGTAGGTATGGTGTTCTTTGGATGCAACTCAACAATCTTTGTCCTCCAAACACGACGAGTTGAGTTTTTACCAAAAAGTTCTATTTTGGTTTCATCTGACCATATGACATTCTCCCAATCTTCTTCTGGATCATCCAAATGCTCTCTAACAAACTTCAGACGGGCCTGGACATGTACTGGCTTAAGCAGGGGGACACGTCTGGCACTGCAGGATTTGAGTCCCTGGCGGCGTAGTGTGTTACTGATGGTAGGCTTTGTTACTTTGGTCCCAGCTATCTGCAGGTCATTCACTAGGTCCCCCCGTGTGGTTCTGGGATTTTTGCTCACCGTTCTTGTGATCATTTTGACCCCATGGGGTGAGATCTTGCGTGGAGCCCCTTGGATGTCTTCCATTTCCTAATAATTGCTCCCACGGTTGATTTCTTCAAACCAAGCTGCTTACCTATTGCAGATTCAGTCTTCCCAGCCTGGTGCAGGTCTACAATTTTGTTTCTGGTGTCCTTTGACAGCTCTTTGGTCTTGGTCATCGTGGAGTTTGGAGTGTGACTGTTTGAGGTTGTGGACAGGTGTCTTTTATACTGATAACAAGTTCAAACAGGTGCCATTAATACAGGTAATGAGTGGAGGACAGAGGAGCCTCTTAAAGAAGAAGTTACAGGTCTGTGAGAGCCAGAAATCTTGCTGGTTTGTAGGGGACCAAATACTTATTTTCCACCATAATTTGCAAATAAATTCATAAAGAATCCTACAATGTGATTTTCTGGATTATTTTTCTCATTTTGTCTGTCATAGTTTAAGTGTACCTATGATGAAAATTACAGGCCTCTCTCATCTTTTTAAGTGGGTGAACTTGCACAATTGGTGGCTGACTAAATACTTTTTTGCCCCACTATATACTGTACTCGATACCATCTACTGCATCTTGCCTATGCCGTTCTGTACCATCACTCATTCATATATCTTTATGTACATATTCTTTATCCCTTTACACTTGTGTGTGTATAAGGTAGTAGTTGTGGAATTGTTAGGTTAGATTTCTCGTTGGTTATTACTGCATTGTCGGAACTAGAAGCACAAGCATTTCGTCACACTCGCATTAACATGTGCTAACCATCTGTATGTGACAAATAACCTTTGATTTTATTTTATTTAAAGTTTAGACTTGATAACTAATACCAGAGCCTAAAATAATGAAATAAACTTTTTTATAAAGCCTATATAAATTGCACATAATTATACATTTATGGATTTTTTTAAGGTATTGTTTCTCTTTATTAAACCCGCCCTCCACCCACCCGACCTTCAGCTACACAATATTTAGTGACCCTAAACCCGTCTGCCCTGCGGATTCCGAGTCAACCCGCTCATGTAGACGGCCTGACTTCTCCTTGGTTACTACCAGAAAAGTCTGCCATCAGAAAGCCTCACCATGCTATTGACTCTCTCATAGACGGGTTGGCTGACAACGTCACAGAAATTATATGCGCATCGATGTGGCCGGAAGATGTGCATTGTTATGAGTCTGAATTGTCAGATAGCTAACAACAATGACACGAAGCTGCCATGGGGGGAATTGTAGGTGGTTCGTTTCAGCTCGTTGGATCTTGTTATTGATACCATGTCTTGTTTTGAGGGGTTTCGAAAGATGTCAAGTGTATGCAAAAATTCACTAGCTAGCTAATCAGCAACTGTAACCATGTATTTATGTTTTCAATAAACATTTGGAGACAAAATATAGTTAACATGTTGTCAACACTGTAATCCAACCCTGTCTCTTTTGCCCTATACATATCTGTTTTGTTGTTAAACTACCAACCTGTCTATAGGCATGTTCCACTACAAGGCTCCATGCCAGCTTCAGGGGATCAAAGGAAATGAATCCTTCAGCTGATGAATTAATCCTAATTGGTGGTTAAGAAGGAGTTGTTGGACCCCAAGACTCTGCTGTATGTCCCCTCCACCTCCGCTCCCTGGCGAGCAACGCCCCTGTTTGATCTGCGCTAATCTAATTAACACTTAAACAGGAACACCTGTGCTCTTCACTCGAAGTGCCACCTCCCAGATGGGCCTTTGATGGCTGTGATGGTGGAGGGAGAGCTGGCGGCGAGGGAGGAGAGCTGTTACTCTCTCTCTCTCTTAACAGGGGCAAGCGTAGCCTAATGGGGCCTATTTCAGTCCCCAATATGTCTGTAACTGGTGGGTAATTGACAGCGATTAGGCTGTGGTCTGATGATGCACCTGATTAGATTACTGTAGGTATTTTTCTGCTCGGTTTCACCGCACCCCTTAAACCAAACCTTGACCCCTATTAGCCCCACACTCATCAGGAAGAGCTGGGGGACACCAGCATCACCAAGCTTATCATCAGCATCTAATTGGGCTGATGAGTCACGATAAATATGGTCAATGCCGCTATGTAATTCCCTGATCAATGTGAAGGAGTGTGCATGTGCCTGTGTGGGTGTGTGCATATGTCTATTCATATGAGGAGGATAAAGAGTGCCTCCATTGTACATTTCTACCTGTTTCAAGGAAAATGCACTTCATGCACCTGTAGATATTCTTCAGTTTTCATTATTTCTGATTGCTCGCCTCTTGAATAGCTTTAAACGTTAATTAAAGAGGAATAAACTGATTCTTGCTTTATCCTTCAATCTCTTATCAAGTCAGGATTTCCTAGGAGTCTTTCAAGCTGGTGAATTTGAAGCGTGTGAATCCTACAGACTTATCCTTGAGAGCGCTGCTCAACTTTTTGACAAATCAAGGCTTTGCATCAAATGTTTGTTTTTCCTAACAACCACATTCATCTGGCCACATTCATCATTTGACTCCCTTTTGAAATATCTGAGCATTCTGAGGTTTACCATTAGCTGGTTAGCACTAGAAAACGGACTATTCAACTAGCTCTGGTGGGCCAAAGGGATGAATCATGTTATTAGCATGGCATATCCAGGAAAAAAACCTTAATCAATACTAGTCAAAGATCAGAGAGACTCAGGCAGGAAACAAGAAAAAGGACAGAGAGGACAGAGGAGAGAAAATAAATGGAGTACCCTCTGTACTATATGTGCCTCTTGAATGACTTGCTGGAACATTGGGACTTGTTTCACCCTCTTAAGGGTTCAATGGCTCTCTTGTTTTGTGAGGTTTTCTGACGGAAAATCCTTTGATCTCACTGTCATCTTCTCCCACAGAGGGTTTTTAATTCGTAGTTACCAAGCACCACTTTTTGCCAAAATAGCAAAGGTTTACATAGAGCTTCTATTGTTACCTGCCGACTCATTCCCCTGATGATCCCCTAAATTGAAACGGTATGACATCATGGAGTGGTTTGGAGCCAAATCTGTGAAGCAGCAGTTGACCCATGGGGCCAATCATTCTGGCAGATTGTGTGCCTGTGGAATACGAGAGGTGTCTTATAAACAAGCCTCCTCCTTGGCAGTCGGGGCACCATGAGGTCTGATGGATATGTTTGGACCAAACCGACAGTCATGTTTGCTCGTCCTGAATCATTATGGTTGGTATATTTTTATATTGCTGTATCAGAGCCTTAGTGCCTTAGTCATTGGGGCTGTTAGTTCTGCATTCCTCTTCATCTCTCAGACTAATTATCGTGTACCTCATGACTCATACATGCTATATAGCTATGTCTCTGCATGTTTAGTAGGCACTTCCTGAATCATTCCAAAAGTTCCGGAACCACTTGGACATGAAGTGTGTTTACGTAATGAGCTGAAAGTAAGCCAGGAAAAAACATATCTGTGGTTCTAAAGTGTCTAGGTGCCTAGGTGTCTAGGTTCTCGTGATATGTTCATAAAATCGATTTTAAGATTGCCACAATGTGTACGACCTCATCTGACAGACCCGATCCAGAACTGGTAGTTGTGTAACAACAGGATGCCAACTGAGTTTGTACGTAGAAGTTTATAATTTTCTCCATTTAACATTGTAGCATAAAACTGTTTTGACTGAACAAAAACAAACAAACAAAGTATTTCTCAATGACCTTGCAGAGAATTGGAAAAAGATGGGATAGACATGGGATCTAGTTCCATTGTAGAAAACATAAAGAGGTAGAGTGGACCTTGTGGTTCAGCTCGACAGCACTTCAATTTGTGCTTCTAGTGCATCAACAACTACAATTCTTGTCCTTTTCAACTAAAGAAATTATCAAATAGAATGTTTTCTTTATGTTTCATTATTGTGTCGTAATTTCTTTTACCTCTCAAGTGCCCTGAAAAGAGCCATGTGATGATGGCATGGCGAATAATCAAATATATGTTGTGGTGCATGCTGGGTACTGGGAGCACACCTATACACTCCTGCCAGCTAGTAATGGCACATTTGACGTGGGCTGGCACTATGTATTTTTTCTCAGAGAGAGAGTTTTGTTATAGCTAAGGACAGTCAGCTTTTGTTTTCAAAGGCCCCTCATTACGTTCAGGTAGTGCAGAGAGCCAAGTAAGCTCTCCTGGGTAAACAGAGAGGGGCTGCGATATCTCCTACCTGTCTCTCAGCAATCTCCGTTTTTTATAAAAACAATGCTGCCATGTTGCTATTGCTGGTATGGTATCAAGCCCTCTTCAAGGTTGTGAGAGCATTGTGTGTTACCTTCTAGTGTTCAGAGTGATGTGCCTGAGCTGGATCCCCTGGTGTGATTCGCTCACTGCCTATCAGGCTTGCTCCCCTCTGAGCAGATCCAGATGGGGCTGGCTGGAGACTACAGTATATGCCATGATCTGATGAGCTGAGCTGTGATATTGTGTACTGTATTGTCCATGAATGCCTCTCTGGGCCTGGCCCTGGGCCATTGGCAGTAACTTTGTTATAGATGAGGTTAAAATAAAGGTTGATTGAGAAAAACAAACTACTAATATGGTATAAGTAGTAACCAGAGATCTGGGTTTATTCTCAGATCAATGCTCTTATTCCAATTCATATCAAGTCCAGAGAGTGAAAGAGCCTTGCACAAGGGTACAACAACAGATTTTTCAACTTTTAGGTTCAGGGATTCAAACAAGGGACCTTTTGGTTACTAGCCCAATACTCTAACCACTAGGCTACCTGCTGCCACAAATGCCAAGAGTCTTATATTTCTGTGGAAGATGGCACAGTACTAGTAGGGGATGGAGTAACTGATAGGGATCATTTTTACTGCATCCTTCCTTCTCTTTCTCTCTCTCGCTCTCCATGCTGATCTATCTACCAAAAGGATGGACAGTGAATGTGTTTTACAGTCTGACAGCGGTTTCATATCAGCAGCGATACAAAACAAATCTTCAGCTGGCTACCACTTTCGTACCTCAGCAAAACCTCAGGATAAAGGTGCTTGGTTAATGACAACACTGAAGAGATGGCATTATACATGTAATTTGTTTTACCCCTTTTTCTCCCCAATTGGTAGTTACAGTCTTGTCTCATCACTGCAACTCCCTTACGGACTAGGGAGAGGCGAAGGTCAAGAGCCGTGCATCCTCCGAAACACAACCCAACCAAACTACTTCTTGACACAATGCCCGCTTAACCAGCCGCACCAATGTGTCGGAGAAAATACCGTAAACCTGGCGACCGTGTACTGCACCCAGCACGTCACAGGAGTCACTAGTGCAGGATGGGACAAGGCACTCCCTGCTGACCAAACCCTCCCCTATCCCAGATGAAGCTGGGCCAATTGTGCACCACCTCATGGGTCTCCCCATCGTGGCCAGCTGCAACAGAACCTGGAATTGAACCCAGTGCCTTAGACCACTGCGCTACTCAGGATGATACATATAATTTGGGGGGGGGGGGGGGGTGGTGATCAGAAGAATATGTCAGTGAAGATATCAGAAAGACTAGCAGAAAGGATGTACCCTGTTTTACAGAATACAACACAGAGAACGCTTGAGGGGTAGCTGACATTCAAAGAGATACAGTAGGCTGAACAAAGATGGCATCACAGAGGGAAAAGTAAATAAACAGACAGAATAGGGATATGATTAAAGGAAAAGAGAAAGGTAAGAAAAAAGTCATATTCAAAAGCGTAGAACTTAGTTAAGCCAAGTTAGACTTTATTTGCTTAGACAGTGAGAAAGTCACTGGAAAAACATTACATTTTAACAATGGTATGAATTCCATGAAAGACAAGGAGAATAGGGAATAAAAGGAGAGGCGAAATAGTGTTGCTCTGTGAGACAGAGTGTCTTTAGGGATATTCATATGATTCCAGTTGGATTTTCTAAGCCTTTTGTGTCTGTCATTATGTTCCTGGGCACTGAAAGGAGGACAGAAGAATACCTACAGGGTTGGCAAGGGGAGCCATCTTCTTTTGAAGGGCCCAGAGTGAACAAAAAGAGCTCTGGAAATGTAGTAATGGCATCACACCTATTCAAGAAGGTAATGTGGTATCTGAGACAGTGGATCACAACCCGCCTGTCTGACTCTGAGCTCCCATCTCTACCTCCTTTGTGATGGAGGAGGCATTATTCCTGAAAGCTGTGGAATTATTTTAAGAGAAAATCAGATGACCACATGATGGGATTCATATTTCTAAAAACCTGTCATTTAATTTGATATGTTCAATTTCATTTAAGTTTTGTTCAGTCCCATGGCTGGCTGCTTTAACTGCAATAACCCATGTTATTCTTTATTTCTTTAAAAAAAATATGATTTCTGCATTGACAGAGAACATGTCATCTCCACTTTAAAATAATCGATGGCACACAGATCTCATTCGTGAAAGTTCTTTAAATCAAATGTGATTGGTCACATGCACATATTTAGCAGTTGTTATTATGGGTGTAGCAAAATGCTTGTGTTCCTAGCTCCAACAGTGCAGTAGTATCTAACAATTCACAACAATATATAAAAAGTATCTATATCTAAAATCTAAAAGTAAAAGAATGGAATTAAGAAATATATAAATATTAGATCGAGCAATGTCGGAGTGGCATTGACAAATACAGTCATTTTGGTAATCAGGCCTCTAACTGTTGTGTCATCTGCAAACTTGATGACACACACTTGTGGGGCCCCCTGTGTTGAGGATCAGCGAAGTGAAGGTGTTGTTTCCTACCTTCCCCACCTGGTGGGAGCCCATCAGGAAGTCCAGGACCCAGTTGTACAGGGTGGGGTTCAGACCCATTGCCCCGAGCATAATGATGAGTTTGGAGAGTACTATGTTGTTGAATGCTGAGCTATAGTCAATGAACAACATTCTTACATAGGTATTCCTCTTGTCCAGATGGGATAGGGCAGTGTGCAGTGCGATGGCAATTGCATCGTCTGTGGATCTATTGGAACAGTAAGCAAATTCCAGTGGGTCTAGGGTGTCGTAAGGTGGAGGTGATATGATCCTTAACTAGCCTCTCAAAGCACTTCATGAATGCTTTGAGAGGCTACGCGACGATAGTAATTTAGTTCAGTTACCTTTGCTCTCTTGGGTAAAGGAACAATAGTGGACATCTTGAAGCAAGTGGGGACAGCATACTGGGATAGGGAGAGATTGAATATGTTGGAAAACACTCCAGCCAGCTGGTTTGCGCATGCTCTGAGGACACGGCTAGGGATGCCGTCTTGGTTGGAAGCTTTGTGAGGGTTTACAATCTTAAATGTCTTACGTCGGCCACGGAGAAGGAGAGCCCATAGTCCTTGGTAGCGGGACGCCTTGGTGGCACTGTGTTATCCTCAAAGCAGGTGAGGAAGGTGTTTAACTTGTCCGGAAGAAAGATGTCGGTCTCCGTTACCGGGCTGGTTTTCCCTTTGTAATCCGTGATTGTCTATAGACCCTGCGTCTTGAGTCTGAGCCGTTGAATTGCTATTCCACTTTGTCTCTGTGCTGACATTTTGCCTGTTTGATTGACTTACGGAGGGAATGTGTAACGGATCTCGTCCTCCTCTTCTGAGGAGGAGTAGCGAGAAGGATCGGAGGACCAATTTGTAGCGTGGTAAACGTGCCTGAACACTGAAATACAAAAAACAATAAAGGGAACGAACGAAAACCGAAACAGTCCTGTCTGGCGACATACACAAAGACAGAAAATAAACACCCACGAAACACAGGTGGAAAAAGGATACCTAAGTATGATTCTCAATCAGAGACAATTAACGACACCTGCCTCTGATTGAGAACCATACTAGGCCGAACACAGAAACCAACATAGAAAAACAAACATAGACTGCCCACGCCCTGACCATACTAAAATAAAGACAAAACAAAGGAGCTAAGGTCAGAATGTGACAGAATGACTACACTGTTTGAATTCGGCCATATTCCTAATCACCTAGCCATGGTTATAATGCAGTGGTTCGCGCTTTCAGTTTTGCGCAAATGCTGCCATCTATCCACGGTTTCTGGTTTGGGTAGGTTTTAATAGTCTCAGAGGGTACAGAATCTCCTATACACTTCCTGATTAACTCAGTCACCGTCACCGTGTATTCGTCAATGTAAACACATTTCAAGACATAACCGTATATTTCACTGACCCTCTTATCATAGAAAGTGTCCCAAGTTAGTGAAGTATTTCCAGAGATCTCTAATAGCGTAAACTTGAGAGACACTGGTCATTAAGAAGTTGTCACGCCACTTTAGGACTCAGTGAGATGAAGTGTCTCTGAGCCCACTTTTCCAGGTGGAGGATGTATGGAGCTGGGTTTTTTCACCACTCACAGGTCTGTGGAAGACCATCTGTTCATGAGGGTTTGATATATCCTCAGCAGTCTGTCACCTACTATCTGCGAGGTGAACACCTACTGTGCTGCTGCCTCCTGTGTACATACTGTGCGTCTGAAATGGCACCCTATTCCCTATAGTGCACTACTTTTGACCAAGGCCTGCATAGGGCTCTGGTCAAAAACAGTGCACTAAATAGGAAATAGCATGCCATTTCAGATGCAGCCATACAGTACACCCACCCTGGGTGGACAGAACAGAAACCAGGGAGGAGTCTGAGGCAGACAGGGACACCAGTACAACAGCTTTTTGTTTATTAGAGAGGGATGAAGATTTATGTCTGGCACTGGGTAGAGCGTTGCGCGTGGGAGTGAAAGAGCGGAGTATAGGAGGAGAGTGGTTAAGTGGGTGGGTCAAAGGAGCCTAGATTTACTGCAGATTGATGTGAAGAGTCTCCTGCTGTGCTAAGCTGTGCCATGTTTACAAGCTGCCTCCCTGGTATTGGGAGGAGAGAACACACCGTGGAGAACACTCCGTGGAGAACACACCGTGGAGAACACTCTGTGTGTGGAGAAGACTCTGTGGAGAACACACAGGGGAGAACACACTGTGGAGAACATACAGGGACGTGTAATAAGATACAATAATAGGACAGTTCCTGTTGCATCATACTGTAGTCATGGGAGAGCTCAGTGTTTGTACTGTATATCACATCATAATCACGGCTAGAGGAGTGGACTCCAAATGATATAAATATGGGTTGCACTGTACTGTATTCTCTAACGTTACAGTGCTGTAAGAGTGCCACAGTCAACTACTTTGTCTGATTATAGGATGCTGTAATAAAGCAGCTTATGTTTCCCCATAATAGAGAAACATGTGTTTCATATACTGTATAACTATACATACCCAGCAGGGAACTTCCAGTAAGACTTTCTGTACTGTTTCCAGTGTCTATGTTACACTATCACTCTATGTGTTGACATGATTATTAAAAAGCGCCTGAGGGGCATTGATCGTCTGGTGTCCCCCTGCCTGGGGTGTGAATGATCCCAGTGTTATCAGTGATGGGAGCAGCATACTGCCTCATCTCCTCTCCTCTCTGGGTCTCAAGGATCCTGCCTGGCACCCCTGTGGAGAAGCCCCGTTTTAGGCTGTTACTCCCAGGCTATGTGAGAGATCTGTGAGGCGTGAAGAGGAAAATGGAGTTTTAAAAAGAGAGAGAGTGGAGACAAAGAGCTTAGAGGATGCAGGTGATGTCACACTATTGTCCAGTGATGAGCCATTGCATCTGTGTGTGTGTGTGTGTGTGTGTGGTTCGCATAGAGCATCTCTAATGAGACCAGTGGAAAAGCAGAGACAGGAGAGGGGTTGGTCAGGGTTGGGGACGGGGGCGGGGTCGTCACACAAATGGCCAATTAGAGCTAGTATTAGTAGTTCCATTTCCCCATCTCATGACTCTCAATTTCATTACAGAATGAAAATGAATGGAATAGTATAGTGATGATGTCTTTGCTTTGAAACATTTCTGTGAATAGATTGTATAGCTTCATCTCATAGTGCCTTTTAGTGACTGATGTGCTGAGGTGTTCCGAGCAGGCAGGGAAGGGAGATGAAGATGGGAGGGTGTGGTGCATTGTGGGTAAGAGAGAGAGGAGATGCCGAGATGTGTGCTTCTGGAGTGTTTAGTGAAACAGATGGATTACATATTAGTATTGTGATTCTGAAAATGATGAATACACTTTGCTTTGTAAAGTTGCAACCAAATAATCTATGCTGTATGCACAGCTTCGTATCCCAAATTGAACTGGACTTTTAACCTGCACCTCAATCACACTCCACTTCTCCAACTTATTCTAATGCCTGGCCAGCGTCTGTCCTCCAGGGTCCCTCCCCATTGCCTTCGCTCACCTTAGAATTACGTGGGAAAGCCAAGCCCCAAAGAGTATCCCTTTTCTTTTAATGTAGCTCGTCACGAGGGTGGCAGGTAGCCGAGTGGTTAGAGCCAGTAACCGTTGGGCCAGTAACCGTTGGGCCAGTAACCTTTGGGCCAGTAACCGCAAGGTTGCTAGATTGAATCCCCGAGCTGACAAGGTAAAAATATGTTGTTCTGCCCTGAACAAGGCAGTTAACCCACTGTTCCTAGGTCGTCGTTGTAAATAAGAACTTCTTCTTAGCTGACTTGCCTAGTTAAAAGCTGGGAGTCTACAGAAAATGTAAAGAAAAATGTTAACGCTTTCATGTCTGCCAAGCATACAAACCTTAACTTCATGTCTTCTGAGTCATTGAAGGAGACACATTGAAACGACCCACCCCCCTGGCTATTTCAAAAAGTGTAAACATAAACTACTGTCTGTCATACTTCCATACATCTATTTGCAAGCATGTGTTCTGAAAGGTGTTCTGCACTGACTGTACATTGTTTCATCTGGTTTACACAAGATATGGATGCCTGACTTTGTCAAGAGATGATGTGGGTGTGTGTTGATTTCTATAATGTGATGCTCTGTGATTATAACAGACACTTGACATCTGCTTAGTTCTATTTAAATGTATATTAGGAAAAGGTTGTCATGTTGGAGATGTACAGTCACCCACAGTGTACTGCACTACCACCCCCAGACAAGAAACCATACTAGCAACTCTACTTGGTTCTGAGAAGATCTATAATACGCTTGCTCTGAAATGAATCCACACCAAAGTTACAATCATGCAGTCTCAACTACATCTTAATTGCTTTTTCTCAGTCAGTCAGTCAATAATTTGTTAGCATTTTGTACTCAGTGGATTCATTTGATCTCCCTCAACGAATCCTGTGCCTAATGATGATTGTGTTGTGGATAACCCCTGAAATGAATGGTTGATAATGACAGGCTTTATGACCCTGTGTGTATCTGTGTGTTTGTCCCTCCAGACGCTGCCCACCACGCAGTACGAGCTGGAGATCGTAGCCCAGGACATGAAGGGAAGAGACGTGGGACTGACAGGAACAGCCACGGCAACCATCACCATCACAGACAAGAACGACCACGCCCCAGAGTTCACCCACTCACTGGTGAGTACCTGCACCGCTGCCTGTTCCCCACACCCCTATTCCCTGTCCTCTGTCCTCATTGTTGTCCAAAGGTGGATAAATGTCAAATAAACTCTGTGTAATGATGACCAGATGGAGTTGTCATACAGACTAGTGTGTGTATTGAGTTATATAACAAAGTAAATAGTGAGGTCTTGAGATGGGACCACTGCTACCAGTTCTTATCATCCTCCCTTTCTAGTGCTCCTGTTCTGCAGGCAGGTTCACCAGTCCTTGTAGTCCTCCAGTCCCAGCAGAGACCATCACTCCTCAGTCAGATAGACAGACCTTGGAGAAAAACAGCCCCAGTCACATCTATCACTGTAATCGCAGACGCAGCTGGTGACGGGCGTGATTCACATACAGGTGATGGAGTAGGTTTCACACACATAAACACACACACATACCAGCAATCAACCAGTTATCCTCCCTGACCTCTGCTTTTCCATTTAAAATGATTGTGTTATAATTCTCGAAGCCTGCCCTAGGAAAGGCACAGTGCACATCAGTCGCTGGCCTGTGCGTGTGTGTTTATGTATGTGTGTGAGTGAGTGAGTGTGTGAGTGTGTGAGTGAGTGAGGGAGTGTGTGTTCACATGTAATGAACAACACATCACAGTAGTCAGGTGGTATGGGTGCACAAGGGAGATAAGGGAGTGTTTCTGTGAGTTTACGCTGCTATGATCATGGTGTTGGTTTCCTTTGTCAGTACAGCCTCAAGGCTCTAGTAGAAACCCTGTATAGCACCCGTAACCCAATACAATCGAGGACAGGCTAACCGAATAAACAACAAAGACAACATGAAAGTATGAAAAGGAATTCAAATAGTTTGGGGAGGGGCCTCGTCCCCGAGGGATGATCCTCTGAGCCAGATGCTGTGATGCCGGTAGCCCTATGCGGGGTAGCTGGCATCACAACTACTCCCCCATCTGTGAGAAAGAGGATCCGATGATCAGCTGGTGGCGTTGGGGAAGTGAAGGGTCGGCTGTGAGCCTTTTGCTGTACGATGCAGTTGAGAAATATCAAAATAGAGAATAAACTGAACTTCAATGACTGTGCCTTTGCAAAGATAAAGACATTTCAACAGATAATGTTTTTTATAACGCAAACTGAACCATTTTATTGTCGAAAGTCATATCTTCCAAATGTTCTATAAATCTGTCCTGCAGAGTGTGCTGTCCTTTGGTCTGATATGCGTGTTCAGAAACATGTTTCAGCGCTTGATTGATACGGCAGGAAGGATAATTGGTATAGATCAAGAATCAGCCTCCAACTTGTACACAAAACGCATCCTCCTAAAACTCGAAAGCCTTTTACAGGACAGTACTCATCCTGGTGGGATAATAAAATTGATCTGAATCTGAGAGAAACGAGGCCTTCATTTAAGTACATCACAAGATGTATTCCCATTGGTCAGAAGAGAGCAGTTCTTAGTGAGCATGTAAAAAGAACATATAGGACAGTGATGCAATACGCCCTACGTGGAGCCAACGTTGAGGAGAACAGCTATGAGTTAGCATGATCCTGATGTTAGCTCACCCTTTTGAAAATGAAAGTGCCAGAGCACGCAATGCTTTCCGAATGAATATACAATTTGACAAATCATTAACTCAAGGCAGTCATGGAAATCCAAAATCGTTGAATGAGCACTCAAGTAATCTTGAAGCTTGAAGCACTGGCCCCAGATGTGGAAAGCAGCACGGTTCGCGCTGAACTACTTCGGCTGTTAACTACAAGACTTCAAAGACAAGATGCATGATGTTCAGCAACAACACGTTTAGGGACAAGAGATTGTTATAGAAGTTGCGCCAGGCCCAAGCTATCAGTGGCATGACTGTGCGACAACCAATGAACGATAATCACGCTAGTGACTTTGACATTGTGTGGGGTAGACTGATAGCCGACCAGCCTAATCATGCTTTTTGGAAGATACAAGCATGAAGGGAGAGATCTGATTGCTACCAGTAGTTGTGGTGTGACCGCCAATGAATGAACATTTATGAAAATGCATAGAGTGATGAGAAAATAGGCGTACTGAGCTCAAGCAGCACAAATGAAATATTCCCCACTGAAAAAAAATGATTTGATAAAATAACAGTGCTATTACAAAGCACCACTTTAAGGTAAAGCTACAACAAAGACAACAAAAGTAACCTACGCAATTAGCCACGATAGGCAACGGCATGTCAATGTATCTGAACAGAGAGGATGTGGATGAGTCTGCTGTGAACCTTCTGCTGGAAGACGTAAGTGGGAGAACCATTGGTGAATAACAATTGGTGGGAAGAGATTCAAGGTCCTTATTGCCCAGGTATGCCCATGAGTTGTTTAGCAAGCGGTAGAGTTGCATTATTCAGCTGTGTTCATTGGCCATAGGGTAATAGGTGATTGACATTCTGCACGTGGCTAATTGATATAGTAAAAGTGACATGACACTGTGCTGTTGATGAGAACATATCGACAACGGATATGAATTCCTGCTGCGCCCGTGGGAAGGAAACAATGTGAATGTGTCATGCTTACGGGAGGAAGGAGCAAGCCATTCAGACTGCCTTACTGATTGAACCTACTCCATCAACCTCATTTACCCACCAGCCACACTGTCTCTATTTTTCAGGATCTTAGTGCACACAGAAAACTGCACTTAACAAACTTAACCTATTTGCCTGTTTGTGCAAACTCATGATGCATTTGTCAAAAACTGCAACTGTTGCGTTTTTCTAAAAACTGCAACTGTTGCGTTTTTCTTTTTCTTGAGGTGAAGAAAAAGGCATTAGGCCCTTAAGCAGAGGTCGTAATGTTGAGTTGTGTGGTTTTTAATGGAAATGCCCAGCGCTGTTGTCAGGGTTCGAGACACATCACCTTGAACTTCCGCCAGGCTGGCTCCCATGATGCATTGCGGTGTCAGGGAAGCGTTGTAAGAAGTGGATCTTCACACTGAAATGTTCCGGCTGAGGAGGCATGCTGGGGCCATGCTGAGTCCACTCTGTCCCTGTCCTCACTTAATGTCTCCCATCTTTCTTCTGGGGATCCATTAAACAGCGTGGGGAAATGTTTTTTTTTTTTTTAACATAGCCATTTAAGTCGCTAAACTTAAAGTCCTCAACCTGCTCAGCAGCCTCTAACCTGGAATCATGAATCATCTCTTATGACTTCATACTATTGTGTGTGTGGGTGTCCATGAGTGGGCATGGTTATGTGAATGTGAGCACATTCATAGATATTGAATTCCACTCTCTTGGAAAACCTTTTTAAATAATAGATCCCACTGGGCACAGATGGCAATTCAATGTCTATTCCATGTTGGTTCAACGTCACTTCATTGAAACGACGTGGAAACAACATTGATTAAACCAGTGTACCCAATGAGATCCTTCCGGATATTATATTGAATGTTTTCCAACTGAAAACTCTGTCGATCAACATAATTTCTAATAGAAAAATAAAAGCATCTCCTGTTCGTGCTGCGTTCAAGCAGAGAGGAAGACATGTTCTGGTTTACCTTTCATTATTCATCAAGCAGAGAGGAAGACATGTTCTGGTTTACCTTTCATTATTCATCAAGCAGAGAGGAAGACATGTTCTGGTTTACCTTTCATTATTCATCAAGCAGAGAGGAAGACATGTTCTGGTTTACCTTTCATTATTCATCAAGCAGAGAGGAAGACATGTTCTGGTTTACCTTTCATTATTCATCAAGCAGAGAGGAAGACATGTTCTGGTTTACCTTTCATTATTCATCAAGCAGAGAGGAAGACATGTTCTGGTTTACCTTTCATTATTCATCAAGCGGAGAGGAAGACATGTTCTGGTTTACCTTTCATTATTCATCAAGCAGAGAGGAAGACATGTTCTGGTTTACCTTTCATTATTCCTCAAGCAGAGAGGAAGACATGTTCTGGTTTACCTTTCATTATTCATCAAGCAGAGAGGAAGACATGTTCTGGTTTACCTTTCATTATTCATCAAGCAGAGAGGAAGACATGTTCTGGTTTACCTTTCATTATTCATCAAGCGGAGAGGAAGACATGTTCTGGTTTACCTTTCATTATTCATCAAGCAGAGAGGAAGACATGTTCTGGTTTACCTTTCATTATTCATCAAGCAGAGAGGAAGACATGTTCTGGTTTACCTTTCATTCTTCATCAAGCAGAGCGGAAGACATGTTCTGGTTTACCTTTCATTATTCATCAAGCAGAGAGGAAGACATGTTCTGGTTTACCTTTCATTATTCATCAAGCAGAGAGGAAGACATGTTCTGGTTTACCTTTCATTATTCATCAAGCAGAGAGGAAGACATGTTCTGGTTTACCTTTCATTATTCATCAAGCAGAGAGGAAGACATGTTCTGGTTTACCTTTCATTATTCCTCAAGCAGAGAGGAAGACATGTTCTGGTTTACCTTTCATTATTCCTCAAGCAGAGAGGAAGACATGTTCTGGTTTACCTTTCATTATTCCTCAAGCAGAGAGGAAGACATGTTCTGGTTTACCTTTCATTATTCATCAAGCAGAGAGGAAGACATGTTCTGGTTTACCTTTCATTATTCATCAAGCAGAGAGGAAGACATGTTCTGGTTTACCTTTCATTATTCATCAAGCGGAGAGGAAGACATGTTCTGGTTTACCTTTCATTATTCATCAAGCAGAGAGGAAGACATGTTCTGGTTTACCTTTCATTATTCATCAAGCAGAGAGGAAGACATGTTCTGGTTTACCTTTCATTCTTCATCAAGCAGAGCGGAAGACATGTTCTGGTTTACCTTTCATTATTCATCAAGCAGAGAGGAAGACATGTTCTGGTTTACCTTTCATTATTCCTCAAGCAGAGAGGAAGACATGTTCTGGTTTACCTTTCATTATTCATCAAGCAGAGAGGAAGACATGTTCTGGTTTACCTTTCATTATTCATCAAGCAGAGAGGAAGACATGTTCTGGTTTACCTTTCATTATTCCTCAAGCAGAGAGGAAGACATGTTCTGGTTTACCTTTCATTATTCCTCAAGCAGAGAGGAAGACATGTTCTGGTTTACCTTTCATTATTCCTCAAGCAGAGAGGAAGACATGTTCTGGTTTACCTTTCATTATTCCTCAAGCGGAGAAGAGCTAGGCTGCCTACCCTCCAGAACGCATAGGTGCTGATAAAGTGTTGGCATGACTCCACAACACTGTTGTCTACTTGAAGATGTGCCTAAGTCAACCAGTTGGGATTCACAATGTACCCTGCCCCCCCCCCCCCCCCCCCCATGCTGTTGAAATAGACTTTAGAGTAGTGAGATATAATAAAGCTCCCCAAAGACAAACATGGCTTGGAAGGGATCACACATCCTCTACTGCTCTGTAAACACCATTCAAAAGACGACGTTCAGTTGGATTCGTTTTTTCCCTCTGTGTTTCTCTCTTACACTGTGTGAAACATCCCCCTGAATTCCAGTTACCAAGTTCAGATAGATTCTAACTCATTAGAGATTCTGAGTGAAATTGACTCACACCGGTGCTGTCTCCTGTAGCTGGAAGGCAGGCTGGGGTCATCATAGAACAGAACTGTTTCATGTCTGTTAATGATGGAAAGTCTACAGTATGTTACAGTGAGTCAGTGGTAAACCTATCATAGTGTTCCTGGTTTACTTAGACCATGTACTGGCCATCGGTAGGTGCATACAGATTCTATACACACTCATGATTCTGTCGAGCTGCACTGATATTCTCTTTACAAAGTTTCTCTGAGGACCCTGTGTAATCCAAAAGTTGCTCTTTCATACTTGGGAATTTATTGCATTCTGTGAAGCATCTTTAGGGGATTGGGCTCCACAATGATTAACTAATCAAATTTTTATAAGAGTGGAAACAAGCTAAGATGATTGGGAATCGCCTGATTCATTTAAAGAATGAATATGTATGCTTGATAGTAGGAGATTAATGTCACTCCTGATGAAAACCAACAGCAGTGTGCCACAGGCTTATGTTGTCTTACATTATGTATGTATTCTATAACCTAATACTGTGCTAATATCTAAGCATCATATTTGACAGATACTTCTGTTGAACCTTGTTCCTATTTGGGCCGCATAGTGTAAAAATAGAACACCAACCAATACCACAACTAGCTACTCCACACAGTGTATGTAATTGGGTATTGTCTGTGTGTGTGTTTATTGACCAATGCCGTTTACTGACCAGGGGACTCGGACTATCCCTTTCACTATACATGTCAGCCTTGATGTCACGGTCGTCCTCCTCGTCATCTGAAGAGGAGAGGCGAGAAGGATCGGAGGACCAAAATGTGGCCTGGGATGTGTTCATGATGAATATTTAATTAAAGAAAGTACTGAACACTGAATACAAAAACAAATAACGACCGTGAAGCTATAAATGAGACCTGTGCTGACACAAGCAACTAACATAGACAATCAACCACAAACAAACAGTGCAACCCAGGCTACCTAAGTATGGCCAACTAATGACACCTGCCTCTGATTGAGAACCATACTAGGCCGAAACATACAAATCCCCAAATCATAGAAAAACAAACATAGACTGCCCACCCAACTCACGCCCTGACCATACTAAATAAATACAAAACAAAGGAAATAAAGGTCAGAACGTGACACTTGATCACTGTTTGACCTCTTGTCTAACTGCTACTCCAGTACAGCACTGACCACTGATCCACAGCACTAAAACACAAATAAGGAAAGGTTATACACCCAGTATCAGCCCCCATGACATAATCTCTACTTGTCCTGATGTCTCTCTAACTAAAGTCTGTGGTGACACAGAAAGGAGAAGCTGGTGACACTGCTGCCTGGTACAAGGGGAAAATGTACACCTGCCACCCCCCCCCACTCCCATCTCACCCCCCTCTGGCCCTGGATGATAACTGGCATCTAATTTCTGACTAGCCCGTTCCATTGTCCCATAGCAGCCACTGATCTGGCTTATCAGTCTTGCCACTCAGGGAGACTGACAGCCAATCCATGCCCTCGCTCCCCTGTGGTGACAGGAGAATATGCCCGCCGTCCAAATGATAATGATATTAACAGTGATGGCTGAGACATGGAGGTCTGTCCAACCCAGGGCCAGGCTGGGCTCTCTATCAGGGCTGGGCTGTGTCTCACTGAAGGCTGCCATACGTGTGTCAGGGATTAGAACTGGGCTGCATGATTGCTCCACTAGCTCAGAGATATGTGTTTGTCTGGGAATGTCTGTCTGTAGCTGGGGTGAAATGGTCTATGTCTGTGTGAGAGAAGAGAGTGATAGAGAGGGGGCAGGAGGGAATCTGGGGGTTAGGACCACTTCAAATGCCTTCTTTGTTTCTGCCTGAATCCTTTGTGCTGACAAAGATATCCAAATACATCAGATTTTGTATTTTCCTTGGGTATAACCTATCAAGGTAGATAAGAGAGTCAATACATTTGGCCCTTATCATATTCAGACAAGAGAAGCCATTTGGCATGAGAGTCCATTGGTCATGGTAGGAGACCATGGGGTGTACAACAATTATTTTAACTAATTGTGTATGAAGAGATCTGCAATCTAAGGATCTCATCATGTCATTTAGATGTTGAGATGAATAGGTAACCTCTCATTCTACCAGACTCTCAGACAGACATAAAGGGATGATTGAGCTAAACAAAATGTGTTTTAGCACCACAATTGTCACAGAACACATCAACTTTGTTTACATAGCACAGATGACAAGAACATCCACTTGGATATAATGTCCTCCAAAATGGGACGCATTAGCTCATCACACCATTGACGTAGCCACGGACGCTAAAAGTGAATTGAATCCCATTGTGACGCATGGGGGGACATGATTTGGCAGGCGGACAGTATGCGGCATGATAGGACCTCCTGAAAATGGCTAGAGTGTATGAACACTTGAGTGGATTGTTCGTCCTTCAGGTCTGAAGCACGGAGAGGAGAACAGAAGACACCTCTTCAGGGAGCACTGAAGGGTCCCCATTCAAATAGCTCATAGCCTTTTGGTCTCTCTTAGTTTTCAAATACAGACCTACCACCAACAACTTAGTCATTTTGTACCATTTCATGAAGTTACACATTTTATTTGGATGATACCACAAGTTCACATTTCAAGGGATGTGACTAATCATCTCTACAGGCTATCCATTCGTAAAATTAGTAATGTATATGTAAGTATCCGACATTGTTGGACTGTAAAAGACCTTTCTGGACCTTTCTGGACCTTTCATCATCCAGTCAGTATTCCTTTAACATATGCCTTTTCCCTTTGTCACAAAACATGTCACATTGAGGGCCATTTCCGTGTTGTCATCTCCGGTTTCATTCAGTTAAATATTGTAGTTGCTGTTATTGCCTTAAACCATAGCTGATCCTTATCTGACATTCAAAATATAACAGTTTTTCAGCAAGTGGATAGTCAAAACGCTTTATTTCTGAACTTTGTTCTAACCCAATTTACATACTCTGTGCCTAGAGGGTGTTTTGACTAAATCTCAAACTAAATCATATTAAGGTTGTTGTCTTCCCTCCATGTTGTCACTCTTTTAGTGGAGCTCTTAAGGGCATTCCCACTGAGCACTTTTACACTACATGGTGGCAAACTGTAGCCAGTGGTGTAAAGTACTTATGTAAAAATAATTTAAAGTACTACTTAAGTAGTTTTTGGGTTATCTGTGCTTTACTTTACTATTTATATTTTTGACTACTTTTACTTCACTACATTATTTTTACTCGATACAAAGATAGAGGTGAAGGGTAGAAGAGAAGTGAGTGAATGAAAGAGAAAGAGGAGGCCAAAGGAGAGAGTTGAAGAGAAAGGAGTGGAAAGAAAGAAGGACCTGAGCCTAGCTCGTCATGCTGGCCTCATCTCAGATGAGTAGACTTGAAACTTCTCAGATGAAGTTTCAAGTCTACTGCAGCGCCATCTGTTGACTGGCTGCATCACCGCTTGGTGTGGTAACTGCTTGGCATCTGGCGACAAGGTGCTACAGAGGGGGGGGGGGGGGGGGGCGATGTCCCTGCCTTCCATGACCTCTATACCAGGCGGTGTCAGAGCAAGGCTCGGAAAATTGTCAAAGACCCCAGCCACCCAAGCTATAGACTGTTCACACTGCTACTGCACGGCAAGTACTGGAGCACCAAGTCTGTGATCAAAAGGCCCCTGAACAGCTTCTACCCTCAAACCATAAGTCAGCTGTACAGTTAATCAAATGGCTACCCAGACTATTTGCCTTGACCCTTTTTTGCACTGACTCTCTTGCACTGACGCTATACACACATACACTTGACTCTGTCCACACTCCAACACACACACCCTAGTGCTACTCTGTTTATCTATCCTTATTGCCTAGTCACTTTTACCCCAACCTACATGTACATATTACCTCAACTACCTTGTACCCCTGCACATTGGCTCTGCACAACAACTCCTTTTATACAATATAGTTAATGTATTACTATTTTACATTTTTATTTGCTAATTTTCTTACTTTTTAACTCTGCGTTGTTGGGAAAGGGCTTGTAACTAGGCATTTCACTGTAAAGTCCACACCTGTTGTATTTGTCGCATGTGACAAATAAAATGGATTTGATTTGAAGTGAAGTGAGAGTAGAAAGGCTGCCTTTTAGCCCCAGTCCCTAGGAACGTTTGACACACTCTTTCACTAGATGTGACTTTCTAGCAGTGGTGTAAAGTACTTTAGTAAAAGTACTTTAAAGTACTACTTAAGTAATTTTTCTTTGGTACCTGTACTTTACTATTTATATTTTTGACTACTTTTAATTCACTACATTCCTTAAGAAAATATTGTTGTTTTTACTCCATACATTTTCCTCGACACCCAAAAGTACTTGTTACATTTTGAATGCTTAGCAGGACAGAAATGGTCCAATTCATACGCTTATCAAGAGAACATCCCTGGTCACCCCTACTGCCTCTGATCTGGTGACTCACTAAACACAAATGCTTTGTTTCTGAATGTTGGTGTGTGTCCCTGGCTAGCTGTAAATTTAAAAAACACTAACAATTGTGCCAACTGGTTTGCTTAATATAAGGAATTTGAAATAAGTATTCAAATTATAAATTAAGTATATTTTAAACCAAATACTTTTAGACTTTCACTGAACTAGTATTTTACTGGGTGACTTTCACTTTTACTTAAGTCATTTTCTATTAAGGTATCTTTACTTTTACTCAAGTATGACAATTGGGTACTTTTTCCACCACTGCCTTTAGAAGGTTTTGAGTAGGGTTGCAAAGGGAAAGTATATTACTGGAAACTTTCTAAACGACCAGAATTTTGGTAACTTTTAAGTATCTTTGGAATTTGTCAGATGGCCTTATTATCTCTGGCCCTCTGTGTGACCATATCACATGTCAAATGTATAAAATAATAAGATGATTTTAAATAAAAAAATTGAATGACAAAGCTGTAAAACAAGGTCATATCTACAGTTGAAGTCAGAAGTTTACATACACATAGGTTGGAGTCATTAAAACTCGTTTTTCAACTACTCCACTCATTTCTTGTTAACAAACTATAGATTTGGCAAGTCGGTTAGGACGTCTAATTTGTGCATGACACAAGTAATTTTTCCAACAATTGTTTACAGACAGATTATTTCACTGTATCACAAATCCAGTGGGTCAGAAGTTTACATACACTAAGTTGAATGTGCCTTTAAACAGCTTTGAAAGTTCCAGAATATGATGTCATGGCTTTAGAAGCTTCTGATAGGCTAATTGACTGCATTTGAGTCAATTTGAGGTGTACCTGTGGATGTATTTCAAGGCCTACCTTCAAACGCAGTGCCTCTTTACTTGACATCATGGGAAAATCAAAAGAAATCAGTCAAGACTGCAGAAAAAAGTTGTAGACCTCCACAAGGCTGGTTCATCCTTGGGAGCAATTTCCAAATGCCTGAAGGTACCACATTCATCTGTACAAACAGTAGTATGGAAGTATGAACACCATGGGACTACGCAGCCGTCATACTGCTCAGGAAGGAGAAGGGTTCTGTCTCCTAGAAATGAACGTACTTTAGTGCGAAAAGTGCAAATCAATCCCAGAACAACAGCAAAGGACCTTGAAGATGATGGAGGAAACAGGTATAAAAGTATCTATATCCACAGTAAAACGAGTCCTATAACGACATAACCTGAAAGGTCGCTCAGCAAGGAAGAAGCCGCTGCTCCAAAACCGGCATAAAATAGCCAGACTATGGTTTGCAACTGCACATGGGGACAAAGATCGTACTTTTTGGAGAAATGTCCTCTGGTCTGATGAAAAAAAGAGAACCGTTTGGCCATAATGACCATCGTTATGTTTGGAGGAAAAAGGTGGATGCTGCAAGCCGAAGAACACCATCCAAACCATGAAGCACGGGGGTGGCAGCATTATGTTGCGGGGGTGCTTTTCTGCAGGAGGGACTGGTGCACTTCAAAATTGATGACATGAGGGAGGAAAATTATGTGGATATATTGAAGCAACTTCTCAAGACAAAATTCAGGAAGTTAAAGCTTGGTCGCAAATGGGTCTTCCAAATGGACAATGACCCCAAGCATACTTCCAAAGTTGTGAAAAAATGGCTTAAGGACAAAGTCAAGCTATTGGGGTGGCCATCACAAAGCACTGACCTCAATCCTATAGAAAATGTGTGGGCAGAACTGAAAAAGCGTGTGCGAGCAAGGAGGCCGACACACCTGACTCAATTCACCCAACTTATTGTGGGAAGCTTGTGGAAGGCTACCCAAAATGTTTGACCCATGTTAAACAATTTAAAGGCAATGCCACCAAATACTAATTGAGTGTATGTAAACTTCTGACCCACTGGGAATGTGATGAAAGAAATAAAAGATGAAATAAATAATTCTCTACTATTATTCTGACATTTCATTCTTAAAATAAGTGTTGATCCTAACTGACCTAAGAAAGGGATTTTTTTAGTATGATTAAATGTCAGGAATTGTGAAAAACTGAGTTTAAATGTATTTGGCTAAGGTGTAAGTCAGACTTCAACTGTATGTACCATCAACTCTGTGAGTACCAAGTGTTTATTTTTTGGGTTTCAGCATGAAATATCCTATTGTTTTTACACACTTGTTTATTTTACTATGTCAATATATCTTTGTTGTAAATGTTTTGCTGCCAGACAGCACTTGAGAAAATAAGTCAATAGTTGGAAGAGGTACAGAGTTCATTGTTGATTAGATGCTTTTTTCATTAATTTGGCTTATTTTCTCTTGAACAATACGGTCTATCCACTAGAAACTCATGAACACAGATTAAAAAAGGAATACATTTTTAAAAAGTTATTCAAGTATGAATTACCAAAGTTACCATAAATTGCCATATATTACCTGTTAATTACCGAAATGACCAAAGATTCCGGTATGAGGGCACAAGGCGAGACCTAGATGCAGACACAGGAGGCAGATGGTTTGAGTCTTTGATATTTATTAATAATCCAAAAGGGGTAGGCAAGAGAATGGTCGTGAACAGGCAAAAGGTCAAAACCGGTTCAGATTCCAGGAGGTACAGTGGGGCAGGCACGCTCGAGGTCAGGGCAGGCAGAAGGGTCCAGAAAACAGGCAAGGGTCAAAACCGAGAGGACTAGCGAAAGAGAATAGAAAAGGCATGAGAACGGCAAAAACCACACTGGTTGACTTGGAACATACAAGACAATCTGGCACAGACAGAGAGAAAACACAGGTTTAAATACCCAGGGGATAATGGGGAAGATGGGTGACACCTGGAGGAGGTGGAGACGAGCACAAGGACAGGTGAAACAGATCAGGGTGTGACATCAGGTAACCTTGGTAAATTAGCGGTAGCTTTGCAACCCTAGTTGTGTGATGTAGAACTTCTTCTTTGTGTGCCTGTCTTTTCCATGAGGTTAAGGAAAGAGTTGGCAGTAGTTTCTACATCATTTTCTCAAATAGGGCTATCTTCTGTATACCACTCCTACCTTGTCACAACACAACGGCTCAAACGCATTAAGAAGGAAAGAAAGTCCACAAATGAACTTTCAACAAGGCACTTCTGTTAATTGAAATGTATTCCAGGTGACTACCTCATGAAGCTGGTTGAGAGAATGCCAAGAGTTTGCAACGCTGTCATCAAGGCAAAGGGTGGCTACTTTGAAGAAACTAAAATCAAATCACTTTTTTGGTTACTACATGATTCCATATGTGTTATTTCATAGTTTTGATGTCTTCACTATTATTCTACAATGTTGAAAATAGTAAAAAATAAAGAAAAACCCTTGAATGAGTAGGTGTGTCCAAACTTTTGGCTGGTACTGTATGTGTGCGGTGTGTTTGTGGACATGCTGTAGGGGTGGTTGGGAGTCAGTGGTGTTATGAGTGAGGATAGGTTATTATTGAGCAGTACTTCTAAAGCAGGTATATTGTTCAGAGTATAAAGTACAGCTTGTAAATGTTTGATGTTTGGCTACAGTATATGCTGCAGTGTCGTTGAGAATAGATGTTATTTCACTCTCTAGATAAATGCAATGGCTAGAGCCAATTTAACTGTGTTAACTTAATCACATTTGAAAGGCAATGGCAGTTTTATGTACCATATGTTCAGCTGAAGTGTATCTATGGGAACAGCTTGAGCTGGAGCTCTTCAAATGTAATAATAGTGCAGGTATGCTCATTAACTTCCTTGGCCCATGTATGTAGGAGAGAGATAGGGTGTGTGTGTGTGTGTGTGTGTGTGTGTGTGTGTGTGTGTGTGTGTGTGCACATGTGAGTGAGTCTGCACACAAACTATTTTAGGTGTTCATTCTGTCTGAAGGATGCACATCAATCAGATGAGATAAGCAGCTTTCATAAGCAAGCTGACTGGGTAAGAGAGAGAACTGCTGAAAGATTAATACGATTTTTATTTTGCGCCTGGGAATAATGATATTTTAGCATGTAGGAGAATATTTTCTCTCAACGTACTGCTAGCTACCCAGATGTGAATAAGAAGCATGCACTGTTCAAATGAATCATCCTATCAAAAGTAGTGTATCAAACTAGAGTAATAGCGATACAAGTTCAAGCATAGGATCTTTCTTTGTTTTTGTGAAGTCAAATCAAATCAAATGTATTTATATAGCCCTTCGTACATCAGCTGATATCTCAAAGTGCTGTACAGAACCCAGCCTAAAACCCCAAACAGCAAGCAATGCAGGTGTAGAAGCACGGTGGCTAGGAAAAACTCCCTAGAAAGGCCAAAACCTAGGAAGAAACCTAGAGAGGAACCAGGCTATGTGGGGTGGCCAGTCCTCTTCTGGCTGTGCCGGGTGGAGATTATAACAGAACATGGCCAAGATGTTCAAATGTTCATAAATGACCAACATGGTCCAATAATAATAAGGCAGAACAGTTGAAACTGGAGCAGCAGCACGGCCAGGTGGACTGGGGACAGCAAGGAGTCATCATGTCAGGTAGTCCTGAGGCATGGTCCTAGGGCTCAGGTCCTCAGAGAGAGAGAGAGAAAGAAAGAGAGAAAGAGAGAATTAGAGAGAGCACACTTAAATTCACACAGGACACCGAATAGGACAGGAGAAGTACTCCAGATATAACAAACTGCCCCTAGCCCCCCGACACATAAACTACTGCAGCATAAATACTGGAGGCTGAGACAGGAGGGGTCAGGAGACACTGTGGCCCCATCCGAGGACACCCCCGGACAGGGCCAAACAGGAAGGATATAACCCCACCCACTTTGCCAAAGCACAGCCCCCCACACCACTAGAGGGATATCTTCAACCACCAACTTACCATCCTGAGACAAGGCCGAGAATAGCCCACAAAGATCTCCGCCACGGCACAACCCAAGGGGGGGGCACCAACCCAGACAGGAAGATCACATCAGTGACTCAGCCCACTCAGGTGACGCACCCCTCCCAGGGACGGTATGAAAGAGCCCCAGTAAAGCCACTGACTCAGCCCCTGTAATAGGGTTAGAGGCAGAGAATCCCAGTGGAAAGAGGGGAACCGGTCAGATGATGCCAACCAGCAGAAAGAGAAAGAACAACACTGTAGAAAGACGTACTGTCCCTTTAAGAGTCTACACCTCTGCTGTGATGTCACAGCTCCTTAGGGGAATAGTGTTGTCTCCTCGGGGACTAAAGTGACATGGCACTGTGTGTTTGCTGTCAGCTCAATCTATGATGCCACAGAGATGTCACAAAGCACTTTCCATTAGGACAAATGAACAGCTGCTCTGCTGTACTCTCTCCCTGCATGGCTGTCTCTCTGTCAGACCAACCAAATCAAACCACATTTAAATTCATAAGCCATTCTGTCTGACTATCCGGGACCACTGTAAGTTTATCTCTCTTTTCTGTGGTCTGTCAGATGATGGGGGGGTGATGGGCTGCCGAGTAGGAGGGGTGGTGGAGGTGTAAAAAGATGAGTATGATGAGTGTGTGACGGTACAGTTTTTTATCACTGTGAGCAGAGAGCGGGAGAGAGAGAGAGAGAGAGATGATCTTTCTCCTCTTCACTCCCCTTATTAACATTTATGCAGGATGAGCAGCCAATCGCCATATCCTATTCACATGTGGAGAGGAAGGCCAGGGACAGACAGACAGACAGACAGGCAGTGGTCATTGACAGCACATAGAGTGGATATCTCAACAAAGGCGATACATTCAGGGTCGTTGGCTTCCAACAGGCTCATAGTGCCAGCTGGCGTAGAATGATTGGAAAAGTTGAAAAGAAATAGGAAGTAATTTCCAAAGTGGTGTTAATGAGGTTTGATATTGACCCCCTGCTCCCATTATATCCCCATATTAGATCAATATGCATTGTCAGGAACAAGTGGGAAATGCACAGAGAGATATGCCAGGCCATTTTCATAGTAAACAAGAAGTATGCATTGTATGATGGCCCTAAAGGCAATCTCTGCCCACTGGACACAGACATCAGTTTAACATTTACAGTGCCTTGCGAAAGTATTCGGCCCCCTTGAACTTTGCGACCTTTTGCCACATTTCAGGCTTCAAACATAAAGATATGAAACTGTATTTTTTGTGAAGAATCAACAACAAGTGGGACACAATCATGAAGTGGAACGACATTTATTGATATTTCAAACTTTTTTAACAAATCAAAAACTGAAAAATTGGGCGTGCAAAATTATTCAGCCCCTTTACTTTCAGTGCAGCAAACTCTCTCCAGAAGTTCAGTGAGGATCTCTGAATGATCCAATGTTGACCTAAATGACTAATGATGATAAATACAATCCACCTGTGTGTAATCAAGTCTCCGTATAAATGCACCTGCACTGTGATAGTCTCAGAGGTCCGTTAAAAGCGCAGAGAGCATCATGAAGAACAAGGAACACACCAGGCAGGTCCGAGATACTGTTGTGAAGAAGTTTAAAGCCGGATTTGGATACAAAAATATTTCCCAAGCTTTAAACATCCCAAGGAGCACTGTGCAAGCGATAATATTGAAATGGAAGGAGTATCAGACCACTGCAAATCTACCAAGACCTGGCCGTCCCTCTAAACTTTCAGCTCATACAAGGAGAAGACTGATCAGAGATGCATCCAAGAGGCCCATGATCACTCTGGATGAACTGCAGAGATCTACAGCTGAGGTGGGAGACTCTGTCCATAGGACAACAATCAGTCGTATATTGCACAAATCTGGCCTTTATGGAAGAGTGGCAAGAAGAAAGCCATTTCTTAAAGATATCCATAAAAAGTGTTGTTTAAAGTTTGCCACAAGCCACCTGGAAGACACACCAAACATGTGGAAGAAGGTGCTCTGGTCAGATGAAACCAAAATTGAACTTTTTGGCAACAATGCAAAACGTTACTTTTGGCGTAAAAGCAACACAGCGCATCACCCTGAACACAACATCCCCACTGTCAAACATGGTGGTGGCAGCATCATGGTTTGGGCCTGCTTTTCTTCAGCAGGGACAGGGAAGATGGTTAAAATTGATGGGAAGATGGAGGGAGCCAAATACAGGACCATTCTGGAAGAAAACCTGATGGAGTCTGCAAAAGACCTGAGACTGGGACGGAGATTTGTCTTCCAACAAGACAATGATCCAAAACATAAAGCAAAATCTACAATGGAATGGTTCAAAAATAAACATATCCAGGTGTTAGAATGGCCAAGTCAAAGTCCAGACCTGAATCCAATCGAGAATCTGTGGAAAGAACTGAAAACTGCTGTTCACAAATGCTCTCCATCCAACCTCACTCGAGCTGAGCTCGAGCTCGAGCTGTTTTGCAAGGAGGAATGGGAAAAAATGTCAGTCTCTCGATGTGCAAAACTGATAGAGACATACCCCAAGCGACTTACAGCTGTAATCGCAGCAAAAGGTGGCGCTACAAAGTATTAACTTAAGGGGGCTGAATAATTTTGCACGCCCAATTTTTCAGTTTTTGATTTGTTAAAAAAGTTTGAAATATCCAATAAATGTCGTTCCACTTCATGATTGTGTCCCACTTGTTGTTGATTCTTCACAAAAAAATACAGTTTTATATCTTTATGTTTGAAGCCTGAAATGTGGCAAAAGGTCGCAAAGTTCAAGGGGGCCGAATACTTTCGCAAGGCACTGTAGTTAAAAAAAAAAATGTAGGTTAAATTTGGGTGAAAGACATACGAAATTCCTTTACGTTGATTCCTTTTTTCAAATTCAATCAGTTTTCCACATTGATTCAACGTCATCACATTAACTTTCTTTGTTGCGATGATGTGGAAACAACGTTGAGTCAGCCAGTTTTTGCTCAGTGGGTGGATTTCAGAGTGGCTGCTTCCTCCCTCCTTCACCTGTTGATGGTCTGTTGAACTACAGTTGTGTCAGGTTACAGGCGGGGGGACATTGTTATTGTGATGGGCCCATATCATATGAAATGGGTAGTGCTAGTGTTCACCACATTAAAGAGCTGTCAAACTGTTATCAGCAGGTCAACTCAATGGGATCATCCAGTCAGCTGATATGAGTCCCAATATGACAGCTGGTGAATGTATGGCTCTAATCCCTAGCAGGCAGCTAAGTTGTTTTACTTGCTATATTGTATTTACTTTGCCATCATGGCCTTTTTTGCCTTTACCTCCCTTCTTACCACATTTGCTCACATTGTATATAGACTTGTTTATACTGTATTATTGACTGTATGTTTGTTTTACTCCATGTGTAACTCTGTCGTTGTATCTGTCGAACTGCTTTGCTTTATCTTGGCCAGGTCGCAATTGTAAATGAGAACTTTTTCTCAACTTGCCTACCTGGTTAAATAAAGGTAAAATAAATAAATAAATAAAAAGTTAAATCAGAGGGTGTATGTGTTTCTCCTCTGGCCTGCATTGAACTGCCCTGGTTTGGCCTCTACTGACCTGGTCATCCCTTCACTGTGTGTTAACAGAGCTCCCTTGCTCTATAATTGGTTCTGGGGCTGGCTCTGGGTCTGTTTGTCTCTCTCTCCGATATACACAAGAACACACACACACACCACAAGAACACAAAACAAGAACCCAGGGTCACGCACACGCGCGTGCACACACACACACCCTGTCTGTGTGTGTATGACACACCACGGCCAGTCTGAGTTAGTGGTTATTTCCCTCATCCTCTCACACCGCTGGTTACTTTGTGTCCTCAGAGGTATTGGGGTCTTATCAGTAGCAGGGCAGGGGCTCAGTGGTAACGGGCGACAGAGATTGAATACATCCTTCTGACCGCATGGCTGCTTGAGATGATTAAATGAAACCCGAATGGCCAGTGATCTTTCTGTGTGTGTGTGTGTGTGTGTGTGTGTGTGTGTGTGTGTGTGTGTGTGTGTGTGTGTGTGTGTGTGTGTGTGTGTGTGTGTGTGTGTGTGTGTGTGTGCGTGCGTGCGTGCGTGCGTGTGTGCTTTTAACAATTTGTCCTTCTCAAATCTTTCAATGCACCTTGAAGAAGGATCCCAAAAACCTGTTTACTATTCGTAGAGGCCGTTTCAAAGTATCACTGGAGGAGTGTGGCTATCCATTTACTCCTGCAACAAAATCACCACACTATTTAAGCAGAAGAATATTCAAGGCAGCTCATTATTAGAATTCTTCAGGGATCCCTGGGACATCCCTGATTCCGTGCTCTGTCTGTGGTAATGGCTTTTGTGGGTTGTCTTATGCCTGTGGAATGGGAATGTTCCCTCTCCGCGGTGCACCGCACAGCCACAGCGCTACGATCCACAGGGGTTCTTGGGGAGGGAGGGAGGCTGAGGTCTGGTCTGCAGCTACAGCAGCCTGCTATCCTGCTAATCAGCGTGTAAGTAGTGTGTAACTGTTGTAATCACAGGGGGAAAGCAGCCATAGAACAGGATGTCATGGTGCTTAGCAACAGGCCATGTTCCCTCCCATTGAGGATGCCGTTTGAGGTTTAACATTAGAATAGGGTTAGGTTTGTAAACTAGCTGTGTTATCCCAGGTATATTTTTCTTTCCCTCTTTTTCTCTGTTTCTTTTTCTTCCTTTCTCTCCTTTAGAAGAACATTTTGCTGCTGTCCTCTGTAGCTTTAATGACTGAGTTGTGTAAAGTTTGTTTTTGAAAGGGCTCTGTTCCAACAACCAATGCATGGTGTTGGGAAGAGCGAGCGGTAATCTGTGACCCAAAATACCATCCTGACAGAAAACACCATCATCTGGAACACAGCACTGTCCTTAAACAGGGCGTTGTGTGTCTGATAGATTACTCTGTAAACTGTGATACAATAATGGTCCTGACAGAGAGAGAGGGAATTGCTTTCGGCTAGATGCATTAAGGCTCCTAGAGTATTCCTCTGCTTCACAATGCACACTACAACAAAGTGGCTGCCAAGCAGTATACATTCCTGATATGAATCAGATTAAGGGTTCTCTACAACAATAGGGTAGGAGTGACAATGAGAAACAAATGGAGATTCTGTGGGAAGGGCATAGGATAGAGCTCACTTGCATGCATGCACATCTGTATTTCTTTCTTTCCACACAAACTACTTTTTTTGGTTGAGTCCTGACTTACATATAAAACATGGATTGCTGCTGCTGCTTCACTCCAGATAGCCTCAGTGCTGCTTCACTCCAGATAGCCTCAGTGCTGCTTCACTCCAGATAGCCTCAGTGCTGCTTCATTCCAGATAGCCTCAGTGCTGCTTCACTCCAGATAGCCTCAGAGCTGCTTCACTCCAGATAGCCTCAGTGCTGCTTCACTCCGGACAGTCTCAGTGCTGCTTCACTCCAGACAGCCTCAGTGCTGCTTCACTCCAGACAGCCTCAGTGCTGCTTCACTCCAGACAGCCTCAGTGCTGCTTCACCCCGGACAGTATCAGTGCTGCTTCAGCCCGGACAGCCTCAGTGCTGCTTCAGCCCGGACAGCCTCAGTGCTGCTTCAGTCCGGACAGCCTCAGTGCTGCTTCAGCCCGGACAGCCTCAGTGCTGCTTCAGCCCGGACAGCCTCAGTGCTGCTTCAGCCCGGACAGCCTCAGTGCTGCTTCACTCCAGACAGCCTCAGTGCTGCTTCAGTCCGGACAGCCTCAGTGCTGCTTCAGCCCGGACAGCCTCAGTGCTGCTTCAGCCCGGACAGCCTCAGTGCTGCTTAACCTGGCATTCACAGACACATAGTCTGCATCCCAAATGGCACCTTTTGTACCCTGGTCAAAAGTAGTGCACTATAAAGGGAATAGGGTGGGGATCACTTGATGATGATTATGGTTTTCCACCAATGTCACAACATACACTGAGTGTACAAAACATTAAGAACACCTTCCTAATATTTAGTTGTTAAAGGTGTTAGAAGCGTTCCACAGGGATGCTGGCCCATGTTGACTACAATGCTTTCCACAGTTGTGTCATGTTGGTTGGATGTCCTTTGGGTGGTGGACCATTCTTGATACACATGGGAAACTGTTGAGCGTGAAATACCAGCATTGCAGTTCTTGACACAAACTGATGTGCCTGGCACCTACTACCATACCCCGTTCAAAGGCACTTAAATATTTTGTCTTGCCCATTCACCCTCTGAAAGGCACATATACACAATCCATGTCTCAATTGTCAATTGAAGGCTTAAAACATATTCTTTAACCTGCCTTCTTCTACATGATTGAAGTGGATTTAACAAGTGACATCAATAAGGGATCATACTGTAGCTTTCACCTGGTCAGTCACCTGGTCAGTTCTAATTTTAATTTGGGACACAGTGTCAGTGCCCCCTGACCACATATACTCTGAGTCAAAAAAGTGATTGCAAAAAAGGTCAATGCAGATACTCCAGCTAGCTATTTGGTCAACGATTTAACATTTAGCAGTCTTATGGCTTGTGGGTAGAAGCTGTTCAGGGTCCTGTTGGTTCCAGATTTGATACAACGGTACAGCTTGCCGTGCGGTAGCAGAGAGAACAGTCTATGACTTGGGTGGCTGGAGTATTTGAACATTTTTAGGGCCTTCCTCTGACACCGCCTGGTGTAGAGGTTCTGGATAGCATGGAGCTCGGCCCCATGATGTACTGGGCCGTACGCACTACCCTCTGTAATGCCTTGCGGTCGGATGCCAAGCAGTTGCCATATCAAGCAGTGATGCAGCCAGTCAAGATGCTCTCAATGGTGCATCTGTATAACTTTTTGAGAATCTGAGGGCCCATGCCAAGTCTTTTCAGCCTCCTGAGGGTGAAGAGGCGTTGTCTTGCCCTCTTCACGACTGTGTTGGTGTGTGTGGACCATGATAGAGCCTTCGTGATGTGGACACTTGAAGCTCTTGAACCGCTCCAGAGAGAGGAGGGAGAGGAGTTTGACACTGGATTCAACTCAATAGCACTTGAGAGATGTAAATGATGTAAGTGAGATAAAACGTTATGCTTTTAATAGCCTCTAGATGTGAGTCACATTCGAGAGAAGCGGGATTCAGACTGGGTAACCTATCTTGAGAAACACCATACTCTATTCCACACTTGTCGGTCCCAAGTCCACTGAGGTGATGATGATGATGTTAATGATAAAATCCCTTTTTTTTAACCTAAAATCAAGGTTAAACCACTGTCCAACTGAAAGGGTGAACATGTTACTACAGTAAGTAACAATTTGTTGAACGATTTGAATGAACATTCCAAAATGTTACGGTGAACCCACAAGCAGCTAACACAAAATAAATGGAATGTCTTAGTTAACTTTAGCTTACTTTTGCAAACGATTTCCCTTGTCTGCTATCTGTATGTGTGTTGACCAGTAATGTCTGTGTGTCTTGTTCCAGGCCATTGAATAGAAACCACTTGTTTATAATAAATGTGTGATAACCAGTAATGTCTCTATGTGTCCAGTTCAATACCTCTATAATGACACAAGTGTTGACCAGTCTCATCCCTCTGTCTCTGTCTGTCCCTCCAGTTCCAGGCCAATGTGGACGAGGGCTCCAGAGGTGTGGCGGTCAACCTGACGGTGGATGACAGAGATGACCCGGCGACGGGGGCGTGGCGAGCCATTTACTCCATCATCAACGGTGACCCCACTCAGAACTTCGAAATCCAAACCAACCCCGACAACAACGAGGGCATGCTCTCTGTTGTCAAGGTAACCACAGGTCCCTAAAGTTCTCTCAATTGACCCTTCGCTAAAGCCCTGCCCCAGATTTTTGGGCAACCAATTCCAGCGCTCCTGTGGATAGCAACTGTCGTCGAGTCCAACACCTCAGATAAGCTTATGTTTAAAACCCATGGATCCGATGAGGGAAATGGAAAAACTGAGAGTTTTCATGAAACAAATACATGATTTAAATGGCTAAATAATTGAACAGTGCAACAGGGGAACTCACAACTATGTAGGATGTTTAACCCTAAAGTCATTTACTAAGCTAGCAGACTGAATTTCAATATCTACCATCTATCATGAAAGCAATCTGTTCCAGTTTTCATGGTGTATTTCTGAGTCTTTCCCATTGCCCTTCTCAACTTAGATTGATCACCAATATAGCCAATGAAAGCCAAGGATCTGGAGATGAAAATGATTAGTGTATCATGTTTATTTTGATTGGTCCAAAGTGCAGAAACACCTCCAAATGTTGCCATCTCCCAATGCCGAAAATGGGAGAACTACAACCAAGAGTGGCGCAGTCTAAACTAGCAATGGTCATAACAAACTAGCGTTCTTATTTTATCAACACTGTTAAGTACAAGCATTATATTATAGTTATAATATAGGTTGTAATATTGTAGAGAATAAAGTAATGAATAATTGTATGTAATTTACAATGGCATAGTGCAAAGAAAACAACTACATTTTGACATTCATTTATTAGCAAAAATTTACCAATTTCCCCCCTACATTCTAGAGCATTGAGTGAACACCCTAAATACTATGACACCTGAAATACAGAGCCCGTTGAAGTCTTTTTTGATTCCCGAAATTATACTATTGTTGCATTGCTTGATTGCTAGCTGATTAGCTAGCTCTCTTTGAAAACATTGCTAGTTAGCTATGATTCGTTTTTCTCTGAATGTATATTGCCTTCAGAAAGTATTCATATTCAGCCCTTGACTTATTCCACATTTTATTGTGTTGCAGCCTGAATTCAAAATGGATTACACACATATTTTTCTCTCACCCATCTACAAACAGTAATCATAATGACAAAGTAAAAACATGTTTTTAGAAATTTTAGATAAAAAAAAAAAATGAAATGAAGAAATATCTCATTTACATAAGTATTCACACCGTGTTAGATTCACATTTGGCAGTGATTACAGCTGTTGATTCATTCTGGGTAAGTCTCTGCAACATTTGCCCATTATTCTTTTCAAAATTCTTCAAGCTCTGTCAAATTGGTTGTTGATCATTGCTAGACAACAATTATCAGGTCTTGCCATAGATTTTCAATTACATTTAAGTCAAAACCGTAACTCAGCCATTCAGGAACATTCACTGTCTTCTTGATAAGCAACTCCAATGTACATTTGGCTTTGTGTTTTAGTTTTTAAGCAGACTGAACCAGGTTTTCCTCTGGGATTTTGCCTGTGCTTAGCTCCATTTTATCCTGAAAAATCCACAGTCCTTAAAGATAAGCATACAAGCATACCCATGACATGATGCAGCCACCGCTATGCTTGAAAATATAGAGAGTGGTACTTAGTAATGTTGTGGATGGATAACACTTTCTATTCAGGACAAAAAGTTAATCACTTTGCCACATTTTTGCAGTATTACTTTATTTCCTTGTTGCAAACAGGATGCATGTTTTGGAATATTTTTATTCTGTACAGGTGTCCTTCTTTTCACTCTGTTAATTATACTGAACCAAAATATAAACGCAACATGTAACAATTTCAACGATTTTACAGAGTTACAGTTCATATAAGGAAATCAGTCAATTGAAATACATTTATTTGGTCATTATCTATGGATTTCACATGACTGTGAATACAGATATGCATATACAAAAAAGGTAGGGGTATAGATCAGAAACCCAGTCAATATCTGGTGTTACCACCATTTTCATTATGCAGCATGACACATTTCCTTTGCATAGAGTTGATTGGGCTGTTGATTGTGGCCTGTGGAATGTTGTCCCACTCCTCTTCAAATGTTATGCAAAGTTGCTGGATATTGACAGGAACTGGAACACGCTGTCATATACATCAATCCAGAGCATCCCAAACATGTTCAATGGGTGACATGTCTGGTGAGTATGTAGGCCATGGAAGAACTGGGGCATTTTCAGCTTCCAGGAATTGTGTACAACGACATGGGGTCATGCATTATCATGCTGAAACATGAGGTGATGGCGGCGGATGAATGGTATGACAATGGGCCTCAGGATCTTGTCATGCTATCTCTGTGCATTCAAATGCCCACTAAAAGGGATGTAAATAAATATATGCACAACATTTGTGAGAAATAGACGTTTTCTGAGTATGTACATTGGGACCAACACTTTAAATATTGCATTTATATTTTTGTTCAGAGTAGGTTTGTTTGTGGAGTAATTACAATATTGTTGTTCCATCCTCAGTTTTGTTCTATCACAGCCATTAAACTCTTGTTTTAAAGTCACTACTGGAATCATGGTGAAATCCCTGAGCGGTTTCCTTCCTCTCTGGCAACTGAGTTGGGAGGGACACCAGTATCTTTGTTGTAGCTGGGTGTATTGATAAACCACCCAAAGTGTAATTAATATCTTCACCAGGGATATTCAGTGTCTGCTTTTTTAAAATGGATTAAATTGTCACTGGCATACACACAATACCCCATAATGTCAAAGTGGAATTATGTTTTTTTTTTTTATGTTCCACAAATTAATACAAAATGTATTAATGTATCTTTGTGAGGCATTATAAAACCTCCCTGGTCTTTGTGGTTGAATCTGTGTTTGACATTCACCGCTCTATTGAGGGACCTTACAGATCATTGTATGTGTGGGGTACAGAGGTCAGGTAGTCATTCAAAAATCATGTTAAACACTATTACTGCACACAGAGTCCATGCTACTTATGTAACTTGTTAAGTGACATTTTTACTCCTACATTTATTTAGGCTTGTCATAAAAAAGCGGTTGAATACTTATTGACTCAAGACATTTTAGCTTTTCATTCATTTTGTATTAATTTGTGGAACATAAAAAAAAAAAACATAATTCCACTTTGACATTATGGGGTATTGTGTGTATGCCAGTGACAATTTAATCCATTTTAAATTCAGTCTGTAACACAACAAAATGTGGAAAAGGTCAAGGGGTGTGAATCATTTCTGTAGGCACCCTCTATTGGCGAGCTACTGTAAATTGGCTATATTAGGAATATAATTCTCTCATCTACTGGCGACATCAGCAAACAGTTTGAGAGCACTGTTAGCTCCAAAAAATGGTTAATAGCTTTGAATTCATGCCCAGTGCATTCAGAGCCTCCTATGTGTAGAAAAGCACTGCTTTCACAAGCCCCATGGCGGCATAAAGAGGGTATTGATCTACAGGTAAGTCTCTAGCATAAACACACGGGGAGCTATTCAAAATTCAAAATGACATCACGTATGACATGCGGTGCATTCAATCGACTCTTTAAGAACAAACACACTTTGACAGCATTGTGATTGTATAAGAAAAAACAATACTCTCAGTTAGTATTAGATATAATGTCACGGCCCCGCTCGCCTTGGGGGAAAACATTCCATGGTTACCTTGGTTACCCTATTGGCTCACAGAAAAAAACTTGACCTTTTTAAGTAAAGTACAACATGTCTAAAAATGGATGGGGTCAATTGAAAATAATGGACCTACATTTGCAGTCTCTTCACTCTGTCCAGCTTGGTAACAGTCATCGCGACAAAAGCTAGACAGTCAGGGATCATCAGAAATTCCAAAAGCAATGAATTGTTGCAGATTTTGATGGCAAGGAAATATATTAGTATTTAAGTGCGGTCTGTGAACACCGATTGTGGCCCATGGGGGAAAATGACACACCCCTGCTATAGTGGTTTGAAAGGGGAATTGGGCTTCCCTTGAAAATGTTGACCGAGGTTGCAATAGTATAGGGGGTGGGGCTTAGCAACGGGTCAAATATCTCTCTCAATTATCTCTCAAATGACTCTCCTATCTCTCTCAATCCTTTTAATGATGAATGAGCTAAAACAGGTATTGTTTGTGGTATCATTACACAACGGGTGGGTCTAATCTTGAATGCTGATTGGTTAAAAAACTGCATTCCAGCTGGTGTCCCTTCCACAAGTTACCACCAGCTAAATCTATGACGTTAAAATGCCTATTTACTCTGTTCCATCTGACTGCACAATCCACTGTCTCATCAGCCCAGCCAGGCAATGAATAAACTTGATCTCCACTATAAAAAGCATCTAGACATTATCTCCCATTCCTTTTAGACTAACATTTAGTTTAACAGAGATTTGTATAAACCTTAATGTCTGTCTCTCTGACATTTGCAACATTGTTTCAATATTCAAATTAGATATCCATCTGTCCCATAGTAATGAACGTATTGGGAGTCAGGATGAGACAGCAAGGCAGGCAGCATTTCTCAGCCGGTCGAAATTATGAATCAGCTGGCATCATTTTTTTGGATATATACAAAGAAATTCAATTGAAAAAAAGGTCAAATGAAACGCAGCTAATTGGCAGCTTTCCAGCTTCAGTTTGAAGTGATTGTGTTCCTGTAACTGTGTTTTTGGCAAACTCCTCTGAACAACAGTGTCCTGACGAGTGAGCACATTCTTCTATCCCAGGCAAAATAGCACCTCATTATCTCATTGTTATGGATGAATCTAAATAAATGTCACTAGAAAAAAGCTTAAACAAATGCAAATGCAGCTACTTTTCTGTTATTCTATCTGAACTTTTTGACGTGACTGTAAGTTAGCCGTAGTTGACTAGCTAGCAAGCAAGGGATAAGAACGTTGCCAGCCAGTTTGGCAATGGAACATTTAGAATGAACGACTGGGTTGTTTCCATAGATACAGAACAAAAAGACTGAACGACTGGGTCACTTCTCTAGCAACCCTAGATTTGTGTCGGGACTATATCTTGTGGAAGGATGAAAATGTTCTTTTAATGAAAATATGTCAATCATTATTTGAATATGTTGGTAACCCGTTGTATAAAAGTTATAATACCCTCAAAGTCGGTGTTTGGAGGATATATTGGCACGGTCTTGGGCCTAACAACACCTGTGCCAATATATCCTCCAAACACAGGCTTCTTGGGCATTATCACTTAATTATAACAGGCAGGGTGGATGGTGATATTTCTGCACAATCTGGCCTATTCACTGGAGATATGAACATACAGGTTGCACACTAAAGATCCTGTAACACTCATAGCTTTTATTACTCTCATTATTCCAATAAATCCATACAATTTAGCAAAATATATAGGATACAGGACTACAGAATAGCTGTAACCTTACTAACATTTTATATTTTTTTCTCTAGCACACTGCAGTTTGACTCTTTACTCAGTTTGCTGCTGTCCTCCATTTTCCCACTTTTTCTTAAAAATGTTCTCTACCCTTCACCTCTTTGTTGCTGTCCTACCGGTCTTATCATCCATTGTCTCCCTTCTGTTCCTTACATGTTTTCTCTTCTCACCTCCTTCACTTCTTTCCTCTCCCCCCAGCCTCTGGACTATGAGAGTGTAGTGTTCCACACGCTGCTGATCAAGGTGGAGAACGAGGACCCCCTGGTGCCAGATGTGGGCTACGGCTCCAGCTCTACGGCCACCGTACACATCACCGTCCTGGACGTCAACGAGGGGCCCGTCTTCTTTCCTGACCCCCTCCAGGTCACTAAGATGGAGAACATCCCCCTGGGCAGTTTTGTGGCCTTGCTCAATGCCACTGACCCAGACGTTCTCCAATCACAGAGCATCAGGTGAGTGATGAGGTCAGCAACCTCCGGCCAGGAGTCCTGGCTTTGGTTGTAACCTGAATGTCATCTCATGGATATTGAGGTCCACACTGACTGTCAGCTTGACAACAATGAGCTGTGTGCAGGTCTGTTTATGTGCAGTAAATCTCATAAGGCTTTGATTCCACAGATGTTCCTCACAGTTATTGATTGAAAGTTGTCAAGGGGGACAATCAGGGTTCAACTTAGTTTGACAAACAACAATGATGTACAATGAATTTGTTCTTACCCTTTTAATCTTTATCCTCACTCACCTTCAGAGTTTGTCTATGGTGTTGAAAGAAAGAGATTCTTCACAGTGAGCTCCTCTATGTTAGTGTGACAAGGTGATTTAACAAAGACAACACATCGGAAGCCATGACAGCACACCTCTTGGTTTCCAGACATCTCTCCGTCTGTTCCGGCTCACACCTCTCTCCATCCCTCTATCCCTCAGTTGTCCCTCCCTGTCTGTCACCAGACACACTATTAATGGACATCTTATACATGTCAGCAAACCGCCTTCGCATAAAACTGCCTGTCTGACTGTCAACTTTTTGTAAACACTCAAATTATTCCTCTGTCACCGGGGTGGCCTATTACTATAGAGGTGTGTTCAGGTCAACTGTTTTCACCCCAGTCAAATCATACCTGGCCCACTTTAGAGCCTCATTAACTTTAACGATGTGTAACACTCTAATCATTCCCGCACTGTCTGTCTAGGAGGTCCATTACTTTTTGCTGTGTGTAACAGTCAAATCGTTCCCTGGCAGCCCTGGAGAGCCATTAGGTGAACTTCTCTTGCTTTACAAGAGGGGAAAGTCGTGATTGCTTTATGGGCTTTTAGCACAGATTTATGCTCAATTTGGGATGCTCCAGTTAGAGAATGGTTGGTGTTACATAATATTTAAAAGAGTTTTATGTAAATATATCAGGCCATAAATGACCCCTGAAATAAAACGCAGCAGATGATGACATTACAGCTACTATATGATTATTGTTTCTTGTAGTTTATGAGCAGTAAAACCTCCTCACTGTATTACAGCCAAATGCAATAGGTTGGCTTTACTGTATGTCGCCTGAGTAGGATTTTGCTAAACTCTGGGTTTGAATTATTCTCACTGTCGTGGTTTTGGTATTACCCTGTGTGTAACGAGTGCGCTGAGAGTCGGGAAGCAAGTTCAGGGAGTGAGTGTTTTAATAAATAAACGTAACATAATACAAACCAAGAACCTCGAACAACGCACAGACATGAAACAGAAACAATGACGCCTGGGGAAGGAACCGAAGGGAGTGACATATATAGGGAAGGTAATCAAGGAGGTGATGGAGTCCAGGTGAGTCTGACTATGCGCAGGTGCACGTAACAATGGTTACAGGTGTGCGCCATAATGAGCAGCCTGGTGACCTAGAGGCTGGAGAGGGAGCACACGTCACACTCTGGATATGGGCCTAAATATGGTGAAAAATTTTGTGAAAAAGACCAACAAGCAGAAATGGTTCTTTCCATCCCCTCATTTCTTCTGAAGAGTTCTGATGTTGTTGGACCCTCTTTTCCTCCATTAATTCCTTTCCTTTTAGTCAATATTTATTTATCCTCTATTTCCTTCTTCAGATGAGGCACTCATGCCCTTTTCTTTCATTATCATTCAAAAACAGCCGATCCTCTTCCACATTTCACCTCTCCATCATACCCTCTCCTCATTTGCACTCTCTGTTCTATATCGCTGGTACTTGATCTTTCTCTATTCTATGCCATCCTTCCAACAGATGAAAGTTATTAAATATTCTTTCATTCACTATAGGATTACATGTGTCCTCCACTTCTTTGCTCTCATCCCTGAGTTAAATCCTGTCTTTTTCTCTCTCTTCCATGCACATATATAAAAGGTTCAGGGGATTTGATGTGTACTGTGTGGTGAGTGTGTTCTGGATGTTAGTGCAGACTTTGGGAGTGTCCTGTGATCCTGTTATACAGGTCATTTAGATTTTTTCATGCAGAGAGTCTGTATTCCAGCAACTACACTCTTAGAAATAAATGTGCTGAGTAGAACCATACAGGTTTCTTTGGTTTGACTCCATAGGGGAACCCTTTTTGGTGCTGGGTAGAACCCTTTTCAGAGGGTTCTATCTAGAACCCTCTATGTAGGGTTCTTCAAAGAACCCCCTTTATATGGTTTTACCTAGAACCCTCGAAGGGTTCTGTCTAGAACCGTCTATAAAGGGTTATACCGAGAACCCTTTTATCTTTGGATGGTTCTTACTAAACTCAGAAAAAAAATAAACGTCCTCTCACTGTCAACTGCGTTTATTTTCACTGAGAACTTACCGAGCTGGTTTGAGCCACAGCATTTTATAGCAAAGTCCATCCTCCTTCAGTCTACATGACACACAACAGATGGTTCTCCATCTACATTGCTTGCTGTTTAGGGTTTTAGGCTGGGTTTCTGTATAGCACTTTGTGACATCAGCTGATGGGCTTTATCAATACATTTTATTGATTGCTTGATTGGAATGGGTCACAAGGTTAAGATTTGTATGAAGATACTTAGAATTCACAGCAGACAGTATCTGCTGTACAAACAGTTAGCAGTGTGTAGAGACCAGTGTCTGGCCCCTCAACTCCTTACTGTAGCCATCTCTCCCAATAACTCATGCTCTGGAATGCGGTATCCCCAAAGACATCGTAAATCTCCTGTCAGTGTTATCTCACAGAGGCCCACTTTCAGTTCACACAGACACAATAGAGATATAAGAACCCTCTATTCTGTTGCATAAAATCATTTGATGCAATAAAAGTATTATAACATAATCTTGTAATTTCCAACATACCCACCAGCCTTATTAAAATGTAGTTCTTTATGACAGTACATTACATACTGTATATCATAAGGTCTTTTTTTGAGGGCCTAGTTATACCCTAACATAGTGGTGTTAGGAATCTCCTGGTTTGCAAAGTGATGTATAATTCCAATTGGATCCAGCCAGAGTTAGGATATCCAACAAGTGGAATTGTTAATCATCCGCCACCTACATTCAGAATGACTGCCAGGGTAGGGAAGATTGAATACTGAGAATACCTCAATCTAAACTGGAACAACCATCTCTATAACGGGTGCAATACATCCAATTACTAACATATTGGATTAGTTTAGAAAACTGTATGTTATTTATCTTTGTGTGGCATAACATTTGTCAACCAATCAATGTACATGCAAAAACACATATACAGTTTTACAGTAAAATGAGCTTGCTGGGAAATATTAGATATGGTTCTATGTAGAACCCTTCTTGCCTTCCAAATAATTATTCTTTGAATTCTTCCCTTTCTTTCAAAAACTGTTCTTAGGATGTTAAAGGTCCTAGCTAGAACCATTTGACTTACAAAGAACTCTTGTCTTCCAAAAAGTGTTGTTCTGATCAAAACGATTCTTGGTAGAACCCTATCCCTCTGCAAATAACCCTTTTGGAACCCTTTTTTCTAAGAGTGCACTTACCTATGGCATAGTCAACTTACAAGTGGCCTGCTTCTTACTACCTCGCTCTCTTCCTCTCTCTTGTATCTGTTTCTCTCTGTATTCATCCCTCTCGATCTCTCTTTCTGTCTCTTTTATGTCTTTTGATCACCTTTTGCCAGTGAAATGGATTTTGAAGTGCCATAGCCTTAACCTAAGGCCAGAGGAGAATGAGGACAGGGGAAGACGTTGGGAGCTGGAGATGGAGAAAGAGTATATAGAGAGCAGTGATGGAGAAAAATGGGGAGAAGGCAGCACATACATGTTCCCAGTTCCTACTAGTTGTTCTCCCCACTATTCTAAGCAGGAATGACTGAAAGTTGACTCATTTGAAAAATAATCAAAGAAGGCTGATGAACTACTAATACGTCTATTCAGATAGTATGTGCAAACACTAAAGATCAGCCTTCAAAACAATTTTTCCTTTTCATTAGTCCTACCTTGAAACCAATGTTAATTGTGGATCCATCACATTCCCTGATTATTTTCAAAGACTGAGCCTGCTGGAGGATGTTCCATACGAGCTAGAACAATAACGCGTCGTGCAGAAGGAACAAGGTTCCCATTGATCTCGGTGCCTCACTCTTGTTCTTCCCTTGATGATTTGGAGGAAGTCTAATTCTGAAGATGTAATTAACAGCTATGACAAAACATGTTCACAAGACTAGCTAACGCTGAGTAGATTCAACCTGAGCCCAATGGATCTATAAATAGTGCTTTTTGATGTGGCTAACAGCATTCATTAGAGTCATATTGTGTCTGATACTGTGAGTAATGGAAGATGAGCTTCTCCATCTTACTCCTTAGGAGAGGTAAGTGCTGTAGAAGCTATATGGATTGTGTAATGAACACTCATGGGAAATGAGGAAAAATGTATCAGACAATTATGTCAGCCTTGATCCATAAAAGTACAGAACTATAATACTACACTTATTGTTTATGTCAGTGTTCATCTGCTCTACCTCTTTTATTAATCAGATAGTATATCGCCACTGTCTGACGAAATTAAACAACATTTTTGCAAACTGTCATTTTTACATTTATTAAAAGCAATAATTCCCCTTAATGTTGTCTGAACATTTCATGACTCTAGGACCAAGAAAATGTATTGAAAATAGCTTCTGAAGTTTCATAATTGTATGTTTGTTAATGGGAAAATATGGTCATTTTTTCAACTTCCTGAAAGGATTAGGTTTTCATCAGACAGCAATGATATATTTGATTGAATTTGCAAATCTAAAGAACAGTGTCATACTGTATTTTATAGGGGTGAATATGCAATACAAGTCTAACTGAATCGACAGGTTGGCAAATATTATGGTAACATAATAAATAGTATGCTTTGGACTTTTTCAAATGATTTGCTGATCAGATGCTCTTCTCTCTCTAGTCCCCCAGGCTGTTTGTAAGGTAGAGTTGGCCCTGACTAACGGGAGCCTTGCTTTAAAGGGTTCCTCAGGAACATCACAAATATAGATACACCATTGGAATTCTGGGATACATAGCCTAGTGAAGTGAGAGGGAATGCCCTTGCATTCTTGGCAAACTTTTCCACAGATCTTTTTAGTTTGGTGTATTGTTTGATGTGTGTGGGTGCTGTTTTTCGTGTGGTTGTTTTCTAGTGATTTTGAAGAAAAAATATCCTGGAAGAAGGTACAATTTGTTGACTTGAGTATTGACATACAGTACGGCCTGCACTTTCGATGAAATTCATTTATAAGAACCAACTTAATCCCATTCACCACAGCCTCCTGCCAGCCAGACTGAAAGGAAGTCCAAGCAGCCCAGACAACCCCCAGTGGAATCATGCAAAAAACCAACTCCTTTGCCTTATAGACAGACCCGGTCCTATCTCTTAACCCATATCATTTTAACCTCTCTCCGCACAGAACATTCATGAAACTACAAGTGTCTCACATGTTTCGAAAGCCTAGAATCTTGCTAATCCAAATGCATTGTCAGATTTAAAAAAGGATTTACTGCGAAAGAATACGATGCGATTATCTGAGGATAGAGCCCCATAAAAAACAACTATTTCAACCAGCACAGGTGTAACAAAATCACAAACTGCAATAAAATAAATTGTTTACCTTTGACGATCTTCCTCTGTTTGCAATCCCAATGCTCATTGTTACACGATGAATGATCTTTTGTTTGTAAAATCCATTTTTATAGCCTAACACGAAACATTTTGTGAACCGCTTGTGTCGTGAATTCCGTCTCATTCCATTTTCGACGACACATTTGAGGTAAATACACACACAAAACGTGACTTTTCCAGTCAACCAAACACGATCGGTCATTTCGCGGGACGTATTGACTGAAAGAACCCGATTTGAAGACAACGAGTAATGACATCATTGTGCACCAATGATTTGCCCGCTGTTTCGTTGATTTACTGTATTTTAACCCAATGACCACTGATCGTGAAACTTTCTGAAACTTTGCACAAGTACTGTTGCCCTCTTATGTTTTTCACTGAAATGATCCCCATCCTATCTGAATGTTTGTTTTATCTTGTTCTTTTTAAAGATGATGATACAACAATTTTTTCATTGTATTATCTAAACCAGATCTATTGTGTTATATTCTCCTACATTCAATTCACATTTACACAAACTTCAGAGTGTTTTCTTTCAAATGGTACCAAGAATATGCATATCCTTGGTTCTGTGCCTGAGCTACGGGCAGTTAGATTTGGGTATGTCTTCAGGTGGAAATTGAAATAAGTAGGGGGGTAGCTCTAAGAGGTTTTAAAAGACATAGTTGGTTTGTTTTTTCCTCCCTTGAAAGTACAAATGGGGTCTCAAACAGAACAACTTATCCATAATTTAAAATTCCCCCTCTCTTTTGCCATATCAAATTAAAAGTGCTGAGGCTTTAAAGGAGTGGAAGGCAAGTAAGAGGCAGAGGCATGAAGAGACGTTAAGGAAAGAGGAGGAAGATGGAGAGTGGAGAGAGATGGATGTAGTTGGAGAGACCATGTGAAGGAGAGGTGTATGAGCAGCGTAAAGGCCCTTATCTGACAAGGTCAGACAGGGTGATAACATGTCTCTCTCACTCTCTCCTCAGCACTGCTAAGTCTGACTCCCCCTCCATGCAGTCAGCACATGAACACAGGCACGCACGCACACACACACACACACACGTCACACACTGATCTACTGGAACTAGTCAACAGGGCCAAATCTACAGCTGTACAAGTCTTTGCAATACGCTCTGTAATAAACGCTGAACTCAGATGTGTCTGTCGTGACACATCACATGAGGGCAGACGGATACTGTATAACTTTATGATATAGTTATCCTATTGGGACTCCGTCTGCTTTCTGTGGTGCTGCTTTTGTTCGCTTCAGAGACATGGGATTATGTAATGGACTACGTAGAAAGACCCCCCTGTACATGTTCTGTACATGTTGACCCAGTTGAGAGCTGTGAAACAGGAAGGCCAGCTGCAGGATGACAGACCACCCTGTACTGGACCTGCTACCAGGCATTCTGCTGATGTGCTGCAGCTCCAGTGGCTCTCACACCATCTGGACATTCTTAATGACACTGTTGTCACTCCACAGGAACGGCTGCCCACCTGGAGTGACATCTTTGGAACTCTCTTTCCTGGAACTATTCCAGGAATGTCCCGCATTGGTTTATCATAGCTGAAGAGTAGATAGTATTTACCCATATTCTTCAGGCACCTGCAAATAGTACCAGTACACTGTAGCTCAGGACAATGCATGTAGTTTGTGCTTTTTGGGTGGACATAGAAGAAGACCTGGGTAATGGGGACCTGGATTTAATTGCCCTTTGGAGTTGTTCTCCTGCAGTGGCATTTTTCAGAGAGCTTTTCTTTAATCATTCTTTCTTTCATCATGTTCTTGTCCATTCTTTCTTTTCATCATGTTCCTTTTTGAGACGGTGAACATTGTCAACTTCGAGACAGTGTCATAATAGTGCAGATGTCTCGGTGGTGCATCTTGCCATTTTATCTTGCCAAATGTAGTATGGCGCCGGAGCAGAAGGCAGAAGTTTTACGTGCCCCCAACCGATTGTTTTTTTTTTTTATCTGCATTGTTTGTAAATATTTTTTTTTACTATTTTTGTACATAATGTTGCCGCTACTGTCTCTTATGACCGAAAATAACTTTAAGACATCAGGACTGCGATTACTCACCACGGACTAGCAGAATCCTTTTTCTTCTTTCATGACTCTGACGAGCCCTAGGAGAAGGATATATGGCTCCCTCTGGAACAGGACCCGACCACAGTGATCTGGGTGAAGAGGAGGTGGAGAGAGAGCAGCCGGAGGGCGGGCTGCCTTCTGAGGAGTCTGAGGCGATCGAAAAAACCCCACCGCCCTCAATTCTGCTAGCAAATCTTTGGACAATAAAATGACCGAGTTATTGGGAAGATTAAACTACCAATGGGACATTAAAAACTGTAACATCTTATGCTTCACGTAGTCGTGGCTGAACGATGAAAATACCAACATACAGCTGTCTGGTTATATGATGTCCCGGCAGTATAGAACAGCACCGTCTGGTAAGACAAGGGGCGGCTGTCTATGTATTTTTGTAAACAACAGCTGGTGCACGACATCTAAGGAAGTCTCGAGCTATAGCCCACCTGAGGTAGAGTTTCTCATGATAAGCTGCAGACCACATTACCTATCGAGAGAGTAAAAATTAAACCAGGAAGCACCAGTGACTAGATGAATAAAAAAGTGTCAGATGAAGCAAATGCTAAGCTACAGGACTGTTTTGCCAGCACAGACTGGAATATGTTCCGGGATTCCTCCAATGGCATTGAGGAGTACACCACATCTGTCATTGGCTTCATCAATAAGTGCATTGATGATGTCGTCACCACAGTGACCGTACGAAAGATCAACATTCACAAGGCCTTAGGGCCAGATGGATTACCCGGACATGTACTGCAAGCATGCGCTGACCAACTAGCAAGTGTCTTCACTGACATTTTCAACCTCTCCCTGTCCAAGTCTGTAATACCAACATGTTTTAAGCAGACAACCATAGTTCCTGTGCCCAAGAACACTACGGTAACCAGCCTAAATGACTACCGACCCGTAGCACTCATGTCTGTAGCCATAAAGTGCTTTGAAAGGCTGGTCATGGCTCACATCAACACCATCATCCCAGAAACCCTAGACCCACTCCAATTTGCATACCGCCCCAACAGATCCACAGATGATGCAGTCTCTATTGCACTCCACACTGCCCTTTCCCACCTGGACAAAATTAACACCTATCTGAGAATGCTATTCATTGACTACAGCTCAGCGTTCAACACCATAGTGCCCTCAAAGCTAATCAATAAGCTAAGTACCCTGGGACTAAACACCTTCAGCTGCACCTGGATCCTGGACTTCCTGACGGGCCGCCCCCAGGTGGTGAGGGTATGTAACCATACATCCGCCACGCTGATCCTCAACACAGGGGCCCCTCAGGGTTGCGTGCTCAGCCCCCTCCTGTACTCTCTGTTCACTAATGACTGCGCGGCCAGGCACGACTCCAACGCCATCATTAAATTTGCTGATGACACAACAGTGGTAGGCCTGATCACCAATAACAACGAGACAGCCTATAGAGAGGAGGTCAGAGACCTGGCTGTGTGGTGCCAGGACAACAACCTCTTCCTCGATGTGATGAAGACAAAGGAGATGATTGTGGACCACAGGAAAAAGAGGACTGAACATGCCACCATTCTCATCGACGGGGCTGCAGTGATGCAGGTTGAGAGCCTCAAGGTCCTTGGTGTCCACATCACCAACAAACTAACATGATCCAAGCACACCATGACAGTTGTGAAGCAGGCACGACAAAACCTATTCCCCCTCGGAGACTGAAAAGATTTGGCATGTGTCCTCAGATCCTCAAAAGGTTCTACAGCTGAACCATCGAGAGCATTGGTTGCATCACTGCCTGGTATGGCAACTGCTTGGCCTCCGACCGCAAGGCACTACAGAAGGTAGTGCGAAGTACATCACACGGGCCAAGCTTCCTGCCATCCAGGACCTCTATACCAGGCAGTATCAGAGGAAGGCCCTAAAAATTGTCAAAGACTCAAGCCACCCTAGCCATAGACTGTTCTCTCGGCCACCACACAGCAAGTGGTACTGGGGTGCCAAGTCTAGGTCCAAGATGCTTCTAAACAGCTTCTACCCCCAAGCCATAAGACTCCTGAACATCTAGTCAAATGGCTACCCAGACTACTCGCATTGTTCCCCTCCCCTCTCCACACCACTGCCACTCTCTGTTGTCATCTATTCATAGTCACTTTAATTAACTATACCTACATGTACATACTACCTCAACTACAGTGAGGGAAAAAAGTATTTGATCCCCTGCTGATTTTGTATGTTTGCCCACTGACAAAGAAATGGTCCGTCTATAATTGTAATGGTAAGTTTATATGAGCAGTGAGAGACAGAATAACAACATAAAAATCCAGAAAAACGCAGAAAAAATATATTAATTGATTTGCATTTTAATGAGGGAAATAAGTATTTGATCCCCTCTCAATCAGAAAGATTTCTGGCTCCCAGGTGTCTTTTATACAGGTAACGAGCTGAGATTAGGAGCACACTCTTAAAGGGAGTGCTCCTAATCTCAGCTTGTTACCTGTATAAAAGACACCTGTCCACAGAAGCAATCAATCAATCATATTCCAAACTCTCCACCATGGCCAAGACCAAAGAGCTCTCCAAGGATGTCAGGGACAATGATCATGAGAACGGTGAGGAATCAGCCCAGAACTACACAGGAGGATCTTGTCAATGATCTCAAGGCAGCTGGGATCATAGTCACCAAGAAAACAATTGGTAACACACTACGCCGTAAAGGACTGAAATCCTGCAGCGCCCGCAAGGTCCCCCTGCTCAAGAAAGCACATATACATGCCCATCTGAAGTTTGCCAATGAACGTCTGAATGATTCAGAGGGCAGCTGGGTGGTCAGATGAGTGTTGTGGTCAGATGAGACCAAAATGGAACACTTTGGCATCAACTCAACTCGCCGTGTTTGAAGGAGGAGGAATGCTGCCGATGACCCCAAGAACACCATCCCCACCGTCAAACATGGAGGTGGAAACATTATGCTTTGGGGGTGTTTTTCTGCTAAGAGGACAGGACAATTTCACCACATCAAAGGGACGATGGAAGGGGCCATGTACCGTCAAATCTTGGGTGAGAACCTCCTTTCCTCAGCCAGGGCATTGAAAATGGGTCGTGGATAAGTATTCCAGCATGACAATGACCCAAAACTCACGGCCAAGGCAACAAAGGAGTGGCTCAAGAAGAAGCACATTAATGGCCTAGCCAGTCTCCAGACCTTAATCCCATAGAAAATCTGTGGAGGGAGCAGAAGGTTCCAGTTGCCAAACGTCAGCCTCGAAACCTTAATGACTTGGAGAAGATCTGCAAAGAGGAGTGGGACTGAATCCCTCCTGAGATGTGTGCAAACCTGGTGGCCAACCGCAAGAAACGTCTGACCTCTGTGATTGCCAACAAGGGTTTTGCCACCAAGTACTAAGTCATGTTTTGCAGAGGGGTCAAATACTTATTTCCCTCATTAAAATGCAAATCAATTTATAACATCTTTGACATGCGTTTTTCTGTTTTTTTTTTTTGTTATTCTGTCTCTCACTGTTGAAATAAATCTACCATTAACATTATAGATCATTTATTTGTCAGTGGGTAAACATACAAAATCAGCAGGGAATCAAATACTTTTTTCCCTCCTGTATATATTGTTATTTAATCTTTAATTACTTCTTACTTTTATGTCTTATTCTTATCCATATTTTTTTTAACTGCACTGTCGGTTAGGGGCTCGTAAGTAAGCATTTCACTGTAAGGTCTACACCTGTTGTATTCGGCGCATGTGACTGATACTTTTGATTTGATCTTTGAGGGTTTCTTATGTCCTTTTGTGTATTAAATCAGATATGAAACCTGCTCCTCTGATTTTCCCTGCTCTCTTTATGGATGAGAGCCTACAGATGAGTGGGGGAGTTCTGGTGTTTAGGATAAGTACTAGAGAATATAGATGGACAGCTCAGGGAAACTCCCTACGATGAATGAGGGAAGGGTAAAGAAAGGAGCAATAAGGGTAGAGTTGGATGGAGGGAGGAATAGAAACAGAGGTTTTGGGAGAGGATGGAGAGTGAAGTGGCGGTTGGTAATGAGAGAGAGGGTTGAGGAGAGAGAGGTATAGTGAGAGAGGAATAAGTGGGAGGAATAGTGAAAAAGGGATGGAAAGAGAGTTATACAGTGAGAGAGGTATGAGCGGGTGGATGGCTGTGTTTAATAATGCAATAGTGCTATCTACAGCCAGCTATAATTAATGGAACCTGTGCTCTGATGGGTTCCTAGAGGAACGTACAGTCTGGTCATGCCGTACCCCAGAGTTGCAGGAATAGAGACCTTTCAAAAACCACAAAATATCTGCTTCCTACAAATCAGGTTTACCATGGTACAGAACCATTACTCTTGTAGGAGGTTGTGTGGCATCAAGCAAAGGGAGAAACCAGGATAAGTGCTTTGACTTTTGAGACAGCCGCAACTTCTAAAAGGTTTCAAGTGTCGTTGAATGTTTTGGAGAAGCTTTGCTGTTCTCTTGGTATTACCCAGCATCATACTTATGTTGTTGTTTAAGAACACTGTCACATTGTTACTCTGGGATCATATCTCTGACTATCAGGTGTGTCCTTTCTAACAGCTCTGTCAGCCCCCCTCCCTCCCCCCTCTTCTCTTTGTGTTCCTGATATATTCTTCCTTCTGGGTTGAGTGAAGGCAGATTGTAGTCCAATCAGTTGTGTACTTTAGTTTCTCATTTTAGATTCAAAGTAATGGAGTGCCAAATATGTGGAGGGGGAAGGCTAAAGACACAACCATGATTCCATGAGATAATTAAAACCATCCCAAATGTGCCAAGAGGAAGGGAGAGAGAGACTGCGCTGCAAGGCCTCACTGAAGCGCAGATAAATTGCTTTTCTCCATGTTAATTACAGGGTTATGATTTTCAGCTGATGCAAAGAGCTACGTTTTGTGCTTTATTATGATCATAAATGTCATTTGATGTGTTGCGTTGCTCAGGCATGATAATTTATGGAAATGTGCTACAGCGGCTGCTATTACCCTCACAGAGAGATGGGTGTGAGTAGACTTGTCTGTGTCTGTGTGTCTCTATGTGTCTTGTGTGTGTGGTTCATTCGTCCTCTCTGTCGCTGTCATTTTTGCTTAGGGGACCTGATGGTGGAGGTGCCACTGAGCTGAGAAGCCTGAGCTGAGAGGCCTCTGTCTAAATGACTGTAGAGTATTAGACCAGGAGAGAGGGAAATACTACCCTTCTTACTGAGTTAATTGAAACACGGGGAGAGTGCCTGCTTGAGCTCCAACTTTAAAGCTGATATTCCAGGCTGTGATGGTGTCACTTGGAGTGACAAATAGGAGTGAGATCAGAGCAAACTGATTCCCCCCTAGCCTGTGACTGCAGCAGTGATAGTGATACTGGCTAAGGTGAGTTTACTGCTCGGTGAGCTCAGTCCCACTGTGTATCAAACACACATCTTCCCCTGACTCTAATGTACTGTATCAACTGTTTGTTTCTATTATCTCTGTGGTATCTGTGCTGTAGTCTAGTCTACCTTTCAGTCCCAGTGTATTAGGGTCAGTCCTGGACTGGAGAGAGAAGGTTGGGTGGGTTTGTAAGTGGGTCCTCTCCTATCAGACCCTGATTGATGGATGTATGGGGAGTGACAGCCAGCCAGAGTGTCAACAAGGAATTAATGAAAAGCAGACCCAAACGATGCCTGGTGCGACACATGGTGGCAGGACTGACACACAAGATGCTCTGACACCCTCTGTCACTGCACCAAATACCTTGGTTTCAGACTCTTAGCTATCCCTACACCTCTGAAGACTCTAGCCACTTCCATGCCAGTCGTAAGAACTTAGTTAACCTGATAGTCACTCCTGAACATTGTTACTGCACCCCCCGCCCTCTCCCTTTATTGTCACAGCCCCCCACTCCCTGAACTTGCTTCCCGACTCTTGGGGGTGATGTCGGGAGCTACCTGGGAGGCCTCAGCCGAGGCAACCGGGGAGGTTTCAGCCTGGTCATCAGGTTTACTCCTCAGTCAATTCCTCCGGTTTCTGCACCTCAGTGGTGGCGACCGGTCTGCTCTGGATTCCCGTGATCGTCCCTGTGGTTGGCGTCCTGCGTCTGGAGCCTAACATTGCCCGAGAAGAGGGTTTTGTCACGTATGCTCTCACTCCGGCGCTGTAGGTCGTCATGCTCCTCAGCTGGATCGACAGATTACTGCGGGGGTACTGTGACGTGTGCTCCCTCTCTGGCGTTTAGGTCACCAAGCTGCTTGTTAGGGCGCACACCTGTCACCAGCGTTAGGCACATAATGACACTCACCTGGACTCCATCAGCTCCTTGATTACCTGCCCTATATATGCCACTCCCTTTGGTTTCTTCAACAGTCGTCATTGTTTCTGTTCTATTTTGGTGCGCTGTTTGTGTGTATTTTGTTCTTTCATTTAATACATTTTTTCACTCCCTGAACTTGCTTCCCGACTTTCAGCGTATATTGATACACCCCCCTACACTACTGGGTGCTAATTCTGTATAAACATGCTTTATTTGTCAAAAAAGAAGAACAAGTGGTGTTCAAATGTCAAATGATGAAATGAAACATCTCCAAAAAGACCCAATATCAAAACAATAACTACAAGTAATAAAGTGTAGTAAAAAGAAGAGTGTGATGTTCTGTGGTGTGTACAGTTGAAGTTGGAAGTTTACATACACTTAGGTTGGAGTCATTAACACTCGTTTTTCAACCACTCCACAAATTTCTTGTTCGCAAACTATAGTTTTGGCAAGTCGGTTAGGACATCTACTTTGTGCATGACACAAGGCATTTTTCCAACATTTGTTTACAGATTATTCCACTTATAATTAGCTGTATCACAATTCCAGTGGGTCAGAAGTTTACAAACACCAAGTTGACTGTGCCTTTAAACAGCTTGGAAAATTCCAGAACATTTCACCATAGCTTTAGAAGCTTCTGATAGACTAATTGACATCATTTGAGTCAATTGGAGGTGTACCTGTGGATGAATTTCAAGGCCTACCTTCAAACTCAGTGTCTCACTTTCTTTCAAAAGAAATCAGCCAAGACCTCAGGAAATAAATTGTAGACCTCCACAAGTCTGGTTCATCCTTGGGAGCAATTTCCAAACGCCTGAAGGTATCGAGTTCATCTGTAAAAACAATAGTACTCACGTATAAACACCATGGGACCACTCAGCAGTCATACCGCTCAGGAAGAAGACCCATTCTCCTGGAGATGAACGTACTTTGGTGCGAAAAGTGCAAATTAATCCCAGAGCAACAGCAAAGGACCTTGTGAAGATGCTGGCGGAAACCGGTACAAAAGTATCTGTATCCACAGTAAAACAAGTTCTATAACGACATAACCTGAAAGGCCACTCAGCAAGGAAGAAGCCACTGCTCCAAAATCGCCATAAAAAAGCCAGACTACAGTTTGAAACTGCGCATGGGGACAAAGATTGTACTTTTTGGAGAAATGTCCTCTGGTCTGATGAAACAAAAATAGAACTGTTTGGCAATATTGACCATCATTATGTTTGGAGGAATCACGGGGGTGGCAGCATCATGTTGTGAGGGTGCTTTGCTGCAGGAGGGACTGGTGCACTTCACACAATTCTGTGGATATATTGAAGAAACATCTCAAGACATCAGTCAGGAAGTTAAAGCTTGGTCGCAAATGGGTTTTCCAAATGGACAATGACCCCAAGTATACTTCCATAGTTGTGGCAAAATGGCTTAAGGACAACAAAGTCAAGGTATTGGAGTGGCCATCACAAAGCCCTGACCTCAATCCCATAAAAAATGTGTGGGCAGAACTGAAAAAGCGTGTGCGAGCAAGGAGGCCTACAAACCTGACTCAGTTACACCAGCTCTGTCAGGAGGAATGTGCCAAAATTCACCCAACTTTTTGTGGGAAGCTTGTGGAAGGCAACCCAAAACGTTTGACCCATGTTAAACAATTTAAAGGCAATGCTACCAAATACTAATTTAGTGTATGTAAACTTCTAACCCACTGGGAATGTGATGAAAGAAGTTAAAGCTGAAATAAATCATTCTCTCTACTATTATTCTGACATTTGACATTCTTAAAATAAAGTGGTGATCCTAACTGACCTAAGACAGGGAATTTTCACTAGGATTAAATGTCAGGAATTGTGAAAAACTGAGTTTAAATGTATTTGGCTAAGGTGTATGTAAACTCAAGTGTATATGTAAGGTTGGGTGAATGAGTGGGGCGGTGAAAAAAAGTATTTTGAGTAGGTGTGAAGAGTCAGTGAACATTTTTGTGAAACAGAAAACCCAAACCTATGGCAGCAGATCCACGAGGTCCTCCATGAGAGGTGACTGTACATTTCCCTAAAAGAAAAGCACCTTTAGTAAATCCGCTTCCTCTGTGAGAGCTTCCCATGTATGGAATAGACTGCCATCAGACACACATAACTGCACCACCTATCACACTTTCACAAAAAACATGAAGACATGGCTAAAGGTCAATCAGATTTGTGAACATAATCCCTAGCTGTGTATTGCCGCTTTCCATGTTGTCTGTTGTCTGTAGCTTGTGAGGTGTGGACACACTTTTCTGCCTATATGGATTTTGTCTTGTTGCTTTTTGTGCGATGTTGCTGTCTGTATACTGTATCTTGCTTTTCCTATGTTGCTCTGCGTCTGCTCACTGCTCAATGATTGTCTGTATTGTAATTGTTTTTAATAACCTGCCCAGGGACTGCGGTTTGAAATTAGCCGGATGGCTAAAACCGGCACTTTTACTGAAACGTTGATTAATGTGCACTGTCCCTGTAAAAATAAAATAAACTCAAACAGTCTCTAAAATGCAGGTGATTCTCTGTGGTCAGATGTTCTGGGCAGGGCCGCTGTGGATGTGGATGGTTGCTTCGTTCCCCCACCTCCCCCCCTGTTAGTGCCCTTCTTCTCTAGTCTCCTGACGCAATCAGGTACTCCGGGGAGAGCCAGAGTGCGGAGGTTATTGAAAATGCATCCCGGTACTCCTCCAATGCTGATTTGCAGCTGAGTCTGAGAAGTCAGTGTGGTGTATTAGCAATTGTTATACTGTATGCATCAAAATCACTGAGAACATTTTAAGATGTAGAACTGTGTTACAGTCAGTCCATGTCTTTATGGGACGACTCGCCTTCAAACTCTGCTATGCTTCACTCTCCATCTGTGTCCCTCAGTGGAGGCTGCTGAGTGGAGGACAGCTCATAATAATGGCTGGAACGGCGTAAATTAAATCGTTCATATTTATTCCACTACAGCCATTACCTTGAGCCCGTCCTCCCCAATTAAGGTGCCACCAACCTCCTGTGGTGTACCTTCATCTCAGCTGACGACCAGCAGACAGTACACGGGTATTGTGCAGACTGAGACATGACATAGAAAAAACAGGAAATTAAGTTTATGCATGATATTCGCACCACTATTTCATGTAACATATTTGAGAATGCTAAGATAACCGTCATACAACAACCTACCCTGATTTCGGGAGGTGGACTTTTTTCCCCCTAAAACTTTATTTTGTCAAATTCAAAGTCATAAATAAATACATTCACTTTTATTTTATTTTCTATAGTTGTCCTCCTTGCCAGCATTAATGTGTATATCCCTTACTGCCTGCTATTAAAACAGAAAATACCATCATTAGCAAATTAACAGGATTCAAATATTCAACATTAGCTACCACCAATGTGCAAGTTGTAAAAGTTAACATTGAACTTAGGGATATCTCATTCTGTGTTGCTCGACAAATGCCCATTCCGGCGCAGTTGCTAGAGGAGTGCTCAGCTGGAATTGCTGCTGTTATTGTTGTTGGAAGAGTTGAGTCAGCCTTTCGTTCATACCCCCGTGGCATCTGATTCAGCCTGGCCATGAGTTGTTGGAAATCCATGCCCTCGTTTGGTGATGCGTCATTCCCTCCCACGAAGCTAGCTTATTTTTGTCAAGACAGCAATGTGCAATTTCTTACGCCTACAACTTAAATCCATGTAACATGATCATGTTAACTACAAAGTTTGTTAACTAGCTATTAATGTTAGCTATTGGCTGTAGTAATTTAACTTAGTTAGCTAGCTAGCTACCTCTGCTAACATTACAGCTGCTACAGGGTCGTCACTAGTTCCCATAGTCACAAAGTCAGAAGGCCCACATACTCGACCAATCAAATGAGGGAGTGTGATGACTCGTGTGCCGGCTCAGAAGGCCCACCAATCAGATGAAGGAGTGTGATGACGCATTTGCCGGGTTACGTTATATTTTGAGGCCAAACTCGAGGTCCAAATAACTAAATACATTCAGGAACAAGAATTGGAAACGTCACAAAATCTCATAACATCGAGAAAGGACAAAAGTTTGAGGCAAAAAGGTATTTGATTACAAGCACAGAGAAGTTATTATATTTGATAGAGCGACATTGTTAGTTTCCCTACAAGCCTTTCATTCTAGTAGAAATATATCATATTATTGACCTTCAACAGATGCACAGCTTCTGCACAGCTCTCAAAACTCAGTTGGGAGAGTAAAAGTCTCCCATTCAATGGTGTTTCCTTTTAAGTTGTGGGCACTAAAACATATGAATGCCACCAGGGAAAAGACAGACAAACAAAAGCCAAAGAGAAATATGCTGCTGAAATGAAGGCAATAAGTTCAAAGACAGATCACTGTAATTTATACCATACACTTTTACAATAATAATGTAATTGTAATAGTGTTGAAGTACCAACAATAGAATGTTCCTCAATAAAATGTAAGAAGATTGGACTTAAGAGTTCCACTCATGAATACTGGTTTCAATACAATGTTAAACTTACAAGCAAATACTTTATGAATGTAATGTTACAAATAAACTTGCAAAGTTGCTAGCCAACTAGCCTGCTAACATTAGCCCGACTAGTCTGCTGATGTTAGCCCTACCAGCCTGCTAAAGTTATGTTAGCACTGAATGAGTCAGCCAGTTACTATCAACACCTTAACAGCTACATTAAAGTAAAGCAATATTTTGGAAATACATAACGCTAACCAGTTATCATAGAATGTTAGCTATATACAGTTAGCTTAGCCAGCTAGCTATTGTTAGTTCTTTAGCCAATTAGCTATTAGCCTAGCCAGCCTAGCCATATACCACAGTAATGGTTGGCAAGCTAGAGCCCAACTACTGTAGACCAGCTGATGTGTCCACTGCTATCCATGCCCGTCTCGAAACACAACACAATTTCGAGCGTATTCACCCAGTTTCAAATAAATGTGCATTTTTTTATGTGGCTGACATGTGGAAATGTTTACTAATGGTCTAATAGCCTTTAGTTTTCTTGGCATTCTGGGTTAATTATTGTGATAGGTTCATATTTTACATGTATGTCATATCCCCACTGGATTCCGCACTGGACCGTACTGCCATTTCTTTCACCTCTCCCGGGTATCTCACTGCACCCTAATATGTCATGTTTTGAAGTATGCAGACAGACAGATAAAAAGTACATTTATCCTACATGTTTCTTGTAGGATCAATATCCTATTAGAACTTTATTGAACCTATTAATTTATAGTTTGTTTTCATTATTGCCAGTACAACACAACAATATTAATTGCAAAATTTTTGTTGATCTGAAACAACATTAATTTCTGTTTTTTTTCACCAGAAAAAACACCTGTCCCTTTAAAAGTGATACAAGACTTCAATGCTAGCACAAGTTCCCAGTGTTGAACTCTTTAGACCCCAATATAATTCCTAGAATGCTGCTGTAGATTTCTGAAAATTTGAAAGATAAAAATAATTTTCTCACACATTTAAAAAAACAAAAACAGACACAGCTCAAAAACAAAGAACAAATGACAATTCCAAGTTAACTTAGTGTCACTCCCTGACTATAGAGAGCCTTTGTTTCTCTATGGTATAGTAGGTCAGGGCGTGCCTGGGGCTATTCTAGTTTATATTTTCTGTGTGGAGTTCTAATTTAGTATTTCTATGTTGATGATTTATATGATTCCCAATTAGAGGCAGCTGGTAATCGTTGTCTCTAATTGGGGATCATATTTAAGTAGCATTTTTCCCATCTGTGTTTGTGGGATATTGTTTATGTGTAGTTGCATGTTAGCACTCCATTGTTGGCACGCTTTGCTTAAGTTTCACTTAGAAATAAAGATGTGGAACTCAACCGCCGCTGCGCCTTGGTCCGTCTCTACACACGGTCGTGACACTTAGTTTTAAAGAGCACAACCTCTTCTCTAATATGACACCACATTCATGTCGATAGGAATAACACTCATGTTGTCTTTCATTGTATAAAGACAATCACTATAAAAAAACGATTAATACTCAACACAACAAAAAAACTGAGAGTATTTCAATTGTAGTACATTACTTTGACTAAATTACTCACTCAAAATATACCAAGTATAGTATATTATAACTTGTAAATATTAATGAATTATAAAAAATGTGACCATAGAACAATATTCAGAAACTATTTCAAAACACAAGTATTTGACTGTCAACAATTCTTACTTCTGTAACAATGTAAAAATGCAAACAACTATTCAGAGACTATTGTCGACTGTTGTCGACTATTTCAAAATGGAGATAACCTCTTTCAATAAGATTTAGTACAGACCAGGCCTGACACAAAATGTAGAAATATTAGCCTACTTGACAACAATTCAGTCAATTCCACAAGTATTAAGTAGAGATAGATAAAGAGAGAAGATAAAAAGTACAACAACTGTTCAGAGACACAATTTCCCCCAAAAATTTGTAGACCAAATCTTATTTCACACTCTTTGCATTTAGCCTACAACATGTCATGGAAGTTGTGGAAGTACGGCCGCATCTTGCAAAGCGGCACAGAACACATAGGAGGTTTCTACACATCTCCCACTCTTTGCCCTGCGTCAACTCTGGTTTGTTGTTTTGAAAAGTTTGTGGTTTGAAAGTGTGTTGGAAAGTTAGTAGCTAGCTAACTTTTGAGTTTGGATCCCGCGACACAGTTGGCATCAGTTGCTGGGACTGCTAGACTCTGTTCAGTGATCCTGCCGACCAAGGCCGGGTCTGAGGAACTATTTGACGTAGCAGATAGGCAGTTAACTAGTAACTAGGCTATCAAGCTATCAAGGTTTTCTTGAGGGCTTGAACACAGCCCACGATGCGGTTAGCCATTGTGGCTGGGAACGCGGATTGTACCGGGTTTGTGGCTGTCTGGATCCCTGCTGTGGTTTTCAATCTTCCCTGTGACCTGCCCTGTCTGGAACTGCGAGGAGTAACAGCGTTACTAGCTACCATGACAAAGACCAAAGCCGGCTGGAGTTCCGTTGAGGACAGTGGTATCTCTCTTGTCTTTTAAACAAACAAAACGAGTTATACTAGTTGTTAAAACAAGAAAATAGCTTCAAGTGTTTTGTCCAAATACTGGTGAATTGAACTAATAAAAGAATGGACGACCTGACTAGAGAGGTCCAGGACTTGAAGAACAGTTTGCAGTTCTCCCAGGGTCAGCTCAATGAGTTGAAACCAGAGAATGGCAAGATGACAGCAATCTGTAAGCCTTTGAGAGAGGACATCAGTTCTGTGTGTGAATCCATGATAACAATGACTGATAAATCAGACTATCCCGAGGGACAATCAAGACGGAACAACATGGTTGTGAACGGAATTGCATAATCTCCATGAGACCTGGACGGAGTCTGAGGAAAAAGTGAGGGAATTGATCTCTGAGAAATTGAAGATGGACCACAGGAAGATTGAGGTGGAGCGCGCCCACAGGACTAGAAAACCCACCACCGGCCCAGGTGACAGGCCCAGGCCTATAGTGGTCAAGTTCCTGAAGTTCAAGGACAAGGTAGCTGTTCTGGAAGAGCCAAGAACTTGAGAGGAACGTATATCTTTCTCAATGAGGACCATCCTGAAGCTGTGCGCCAGAAGAGGAAAGAACTTATCACTGCCACGAAAGCTGCCAGAGCGCGTGGGGACATTGCTTACATCCGCTATGACAGGTTCATTTGTCCACCCTCCCTCCAAGAAGACTGGAAGGGATGAGAGAGTAAAGCATATGGGTTCGAAGTTTCAACTCCGCAGCACACACACACACACCAATTGATTAATGGAATGCTGAATGTATATATATTTTTTTATCTTGCTTTGTTTGCTCTTTGCCATATTGTCTATCTCTGATAAGCTACCCAGGAAAGGGCTGAAAATAACCCATATTAATATATGTAGTCTAAGAAATAAGTTTCATGAAATCAATAACTTGCTAACATCAGATAACATTCATATATTAGCCATTTCTTAGACTCACTTAGATAATTAATTTGATGATACAGCAGTAGCAATACAAGGATATAACATCTATAGAAGAGACTGAAATGCTTATTGGGGAGGTGTTGCTGTATATATTCAAAGCCATATCCCTGTCATGCTTAGAGAAGACCTTATGTCAAGTGTGATTGGAATGTTGTGGTTGCAAGTTCACTTGGCACAGATAAAAAGCCTTTTATTTTGGGGTGTTGCCATAGGCCACCAAGTGCTAACAGTCAGTATCAGAGAGTCAGTATCTATCTAAATAACATGTGTGAAATGCTTGATAGTGTATGTGATGTAAACAGAGAGGTCTACTTTCTTGTGGACCTGAATATTGACTGGTTTTCATCAAGCTGTCCGCTCAAGAGGAAGCTTCTCACTGTAACCATTGCCTGTAATCTGGTTCCCTTATTAATCAACCTACCAGGGTGTTTACAAACACTACAGATTTTTGGGGGGTTTGTATCATTTGATTTACACAACATACCTACCACTTTGAAGATGCAAAATATGTTTTTATTGTGAAACAAACAAGAAATAAGACAAAAAACAAGGGTGCATAAATACAATACTTTGTAGAGCCACCGTTTGCAGCAATTACAGCTGCAAGTCTCCTGTGGTATGTCTCTATCAGCTTGGCACATCTGGCGACTGGGATTTTTTCCCATTCTTCAAGGCAAAACTGCTTGTTTGTTGTGGATTTAATTGTGCTCCGTGGGATGTTCAAAGTTTCTGATATTTTTTTATAACCCAACCCTGATCTGTACTTCTCCACAACTTTGTCCCTGACCTGTTTGGAGAGCTCCTTGGTCTTCATAGTGCCACTTTCTTGGTGGTGCCCCTTGCTTAGTGGTGTTGCAGACTCTGGGGCCTTTCAGAACAGGTGTATTTATACTGAGATCATGTGGCAGATCATGTGACAACTAGATTGCACACAGGTGGACTTTATTTAACTAATTATGTGACTTCTGAAGGTAATTTGTTGGGTGCTTCATTTAGGGGCTTCATAGCAAAGGGGGTGAATACATACAGTGGGGCAAAAAAGTATTTAGTCAGCCACCAATTGTGCAAGTTCTCCCACTTAAAAAGATGAGAGAGGCCTGTAATTTTCATCATTGGTACACTTCAACTATGACAGAGAAAAACAATCCAGAAAATCACATTGTAGGATTTTTAATGAATTTATTTGCAAATTATGGTGGAAAATAAGTATTTGGTCAATAACAAAAGTTTCTCAATACTTTGTTATATTCCCTTTGTTGGCAAAGACAGAGGTCAAACGTTTTCTGTAAGTCTTCACAAGGTTTTCACACACTGTTTCTGATATTTTGGCCCATTCCCCCATGCAGATCTCCTCTAGCGCAGTGATGTTTTGGGGCTGTTGCTGGGCAACACGGACTTTCAACTCCATCCAAAGATTTTCTATGGGGTTGAGATCTGGAGACTGGCTAGGCCACTCCAGGACCTTGAAATGCTTCTTACGAAGCCACTCCTTCGTTGCCCGGGTGGTGTGTTTGGGATCATTGTCATGCTGAAAGACCCAGCCACGTTTCATCTTCAATGCCCTTGCTGATGGAAGGAGGTTTTCACTCAAAATCTCACGATACATGGCCCCATTCATTCTTTCCTTTACACGGATCAGTCGTCCTGGTCCCTTTGCAGAAAAACAGCCCCAAAGCATGATGTTTCCACCCCCATGCTTCACAGTAGGTATGGTGTTCTTTGGATGCAACTCAGCATTCTTTGTCCTCCAAACACGACGAGTTGAGTTTTTACCAAAAAGTTATATTTTGGTTTCATCTGACCATATGACATTCTCCCAATCTTCTTCTGGATCATCCAAATGCTCTCTAGCAAACTGGCTTAAGCAGGGGGACACGTCTGGCACTGCAGGATTTGAGTCCCTGGCGGCGTAGTGTGTTACTGATGGTAGGCTTTGTTACTTTGGTCCCGGCTCTCTGCAGGTCATTCACTAGGTCCCCCCGTGTGGTTCTGTGATTTTTGCTCACCGTTCTTGTGATAATTTTGACCCAACTGGGTGAGATCTTGCGTGTAGCCCCAGATCGAGGGAGATTATCAGTGGTCTTTTAGGTCTTCCATTTCCTAATAATTGCTCCCGCAGTTGATTTCTTCAAACCAAGCTGCTTACCTATTGCAGATTCAGTCTTCCCAGCCTGGTGCAGGTCTACAATTTTGTTTCTGGTGTTCTTTGACAGCTCTTTGGTCTTGGCCATAGTGGAGTTTGGAGTGTGACTGTTTGAGGTTGTGGACAGGTGTCTTTTATACTGATAACAAGTTCAAACAGTTGCCATTAATACAGGTAACGAGTGGAGGACAGAGGAGCCTCTTAAAGAAGAAGTTACAGGTCTGTGAGAGCCAGAAATCTTGCTGTTTGTCGGTGACCAAATACTTATTTTCCACCATAATTTGTAAATAAATTCATAAAAAATCCTACAATGTGATTTTATAGATTTCTTTCCTCATTTTGTCTGTCATAGTTGAAGTGTACCTATGATGAAAATTACAGGCCTCTCTCATCTTTTTAAGTGGCAGAACTTGCACAATTGGTGGCTGACAAAATATTTTTTTGCCCCACTGTATGCAAATCAAATCAAATGCTGCGCCTTCTTCACCACGCTGTCTGTGTGGGTGGACCATTTCAGTTTGTCCGTGAGGAACTTAAAACTTTCTACCCTCTCCACCTCTGTCCCGTCGATGTGGATAGAGGGGTGCTCCCTCTGCTGTTCCTGAAGTCCACGATCATTTCCTTTGTTTTGTTGACGTTGGGTGTGAGGGTATTTCCCTGACCCCACACTCCGAGGGCCCTCACCTCCTCCCTGTAGGACGTCTCGTCGTTGTTGGTAATCAAGACTGACACTGTAGTGTCGTCTGCAAACTTGATGATTGAGTTGGAGGCGTGCATGGCCACGCAGTCGTGGATGAACAGGGAGTACAGGAGAAGGTTGAGAACACACCCTTGTGGGGCCCCAGTGTTGATTATCAGCGGGGTGGAGATGTTGTTACCTACCCTCACCACCTGGGGGTGGCCCATCAGGAAGTCCAGGACCCAGTTGCACAGGGCGGGGTCGAGGCCCAGGGTCTCGAGCTTGATGACGAGTTTGGAGGGTACTATGGTGTTAAATGCTGAGCTGTAGTCGATGAACAGCATTCTCACATAGGTATTCTTCTTGTCCAGATGGGTTAGGGCAGTGTGCGGTGTGATTGCGATTGCGTCGTCTGTGGACCTGTTGGGGCGGTAAGCAAATTGGAGTGGGTCTAGGGTGTTTTTATTTTTTTTATTTCACCTTTATTTAACCAGGTAGGCTAGTTGAGAACAAGTTCTCATTTGCAACTACGACCTGGCAAAGATAAAGCGTAGCAATTCGACACATACAACAACACAGAGTTACACATGGAATAAACAAAACATACAGTCAATAATACAGTAGAACAAAAGAAAACAAAAAGTCTATATACAGTGAGTGCAAATGAGGTAAGTTAAGGAAATAAATAGGCCATGGTGGCGAAGTAATTACAATATAGCAATTAAACACTGGAATGGTAGATCGGCAGAAGATGAACGTGCAGGTAGAGATACTGGGGTGCAAAGGAGAAAAATAAATAAATAAATACCAGTATGGGGATGAGGTAGGTAGATAGATGGGCTGTTTACGGATAGGCTAAGTACAGGTGCAGTGATCTGTAAAATGCTCTGACAGCTGGTGCTTAAAGCTAGTGAGGGAGATGTGAGTCTCCAGCTTCAGAGATTTTTGCAATTCGTTCCAGTCATGGGCAGCAGAGAACTGGAAGGAAAGACGACCAAAGGAGGAATTGGCTTTGGGGGTGACCAGTGAGATATACCTGCTGGGGCGCGTGCTACGAGTGGGTGCTGCTATGGTGACCAGTGAGCGGAGATAAGGCGGGGCTTTACCTAGCAGAGACTTGTAGATAACCTGTAGCCAGTGGGATTGGCGATGAGTATGAAGCGAGGGCCAACCAACGAGAGCGTACAGGTCGCAATGGTGGGTAGTGTATGGGGCTTTGGTGACAAAACGGATGGCACTGTGATAGACTGCATCCAGTTTGTTGAGTAGAGTGTTGGAGGCTATTTTATAGATGACATCACCGAAGTCGAGGATCGGTAGGATGGTCAGTTTTACGAGGGTATGTTTGGCAGCATGAGTGAAGGATGCTTTGATGCGATATAGCCGATACTAGATTTAATTTTGGATTGGAGATGCTTAACATGAGTCTGGAAGGAGAGTTTACAGTCTAACCAGACACCCAGGTATTTGTAGTTGTCCACGTATTCTAAGTCAGAGCCGTCCAGAGTAGTGATGCTGGACGGGCGAGCAGGTGCAGGCAGCGATCGATTGAAAAGCATGCATTTAGTTTTACTTTTGTTTAAGAGCAGTTGGAGGCCATGGAAGGAGAGTTGTATGGCATTGAAGCTAGTTTGGAGGTTGGTTAACACAGTGTCCAAGGAGGGGCCAGAAGTATACAGAATGGTGTCGTCTGCGTAGAGGTGGATCAGAGAATCACCAGCAGCAAGAGCAACATCATTGATGTAAACAGAAAAGGGAGTCGGCCCGAGAATTGAACCCTGTGGCACACCCATAGAGACTGTCAGAGGTCCAGACAACAGCCCCTCCGATTTGACACACTGAACTCTATCAGAGAAGTAGTTGGTAAACCAGGCGAGGCAATCATTTGAGAAACCAAGGCTGTCGAGTCTGCCAATAAGAATGTTATGATTGACAGAGTCGAAAGCCTTGGCCAGGTCGATGAATACGGCTGCACAGTAATGTCTCTTATCGATGGCGGTTATGATGTCGTTTAGAACCTTGAGCATGGCTGAGGTGCACCCATGACCAGCTCTGAAACCAGATTTCATAGCGGAGAAGGTATGGTGGGATTCGAAATGGTCAGTAATCTGTTTGTTAACTTGGCTTTCGAAGACCTTAGAAAGACAGCGTAGGATAGATATAGGTCTGTAGCAGTTTGGATCTAGAGTGTCAACCCCTTTGAAGAGGGGGATGACCGCGGCAGCTTTCCAATCTTTGGGAATCTCAGACGATACGAAAGAGAGGTTGAACAGGCTAGTAATATGGGTTGCAACAATTTCAGCAGATCATTTAGAAAGAGAGGGTCCAGATTGTCTAGCCCGGCTGATTTGTAAGGGTCCAGATTTTGCAGCTCTTTCAGGTAGGGTGTCAGGTAGGGTGGAGGTGATATGGTCCTTGACTAGTCTCTCAAAGCACTTCATGATGACGGAAGTGATTGCTACGGGGCGGTAGTCATTTAGCTCAGTTATCTTAGCATTCTTGGGAACAGAAACAATGGTGGCCCTCTTGAAGCATGTGGGGACAGCAGACTGGGATAAGGTTTGATTGAATATGTCTGTAAACACACCAGCCAGCTGGTCTGCGCTTGCTCTGAGGACACGGCTGGGGATGCCGTCAGGACCTGCAGCCTTGCGAGGGTTGACACGTTTAAATGTTTTGCTCACGTCGGCTGCAGTGAAGGAGAGCCCGCAGGTTTTGGTAGCGGGCCGTGTCAGTGGCACTGTATTGTCCTCAAAGCGAGCAAAGAAGTTGTTTAGTCTGTCTGGGAGCAAGACATCCTGGTCCGTGACGGGGCTGGTTTTCCTTTTATAGTCCGTGATTGACTGTAGACCCTGCCACATACCCCTCGTGTCTGAGCCGTTGAATTGCGACTCTATACTGATGCTTATAGCTTGTTTGATTGCCTTGCGGAGGGAATAGCTACACTGTTTGTATTCGGTCATGTTTCCGGTCACCTTGCCCTGATTAAAAGCAGTGGTTTGCGATTTCAGTTTTGCGCGAATGCTGCCATCAATCCACAGTTTCTGGTTTGGGAATGTTTTAATAGACACTATGGGTACGACATCGCCGATGCACTTGCTAATAAACCCGCTCACCGAATCAGCGTATTCGTCAATGTTGTTGTTCGCCACAATGCGGAACATTTCCCAGTCCACATGATTGAAGCAATCTTGAAGCGTGGAATCCAATTGGTCGGACCAGCGTTGAACAGACCTGAGCCCGGGAGCTTCCTATTTTAGTTTCTGTCCATAGGCTGGGAGCAACAAAATGGAGTCGTGGTCAGCTTTTCCTGAAAGGAGGGCAGGGGAGGGCCTTATATGCGTTGAGGAAGTTAGAATAACAATGATCTAGGGTTTTGCCAGCCCTGGCTGCACAATCGATGTGCTGATAGAAGTTAGGGATCCTTGTTTTCAGATTAGCCTTGTTAAAATCCCCAGCTACAATAAATGCAGCCTAAGGATATGTGGTTTCCAGTTTACATAGAGTCAAATGAAGTTCCTTCAGGGCCAACAATGTGTCTGCTTGGGGGGGATATATGCGGCTGTGATTATAATCAAAGAGAATTCTCTCTGTAGATAATGCGGTCGGCATTTGATTGTGAGGAATTCTAAGTCAGGTGAACAGAAGGACTTTAGTTCCTGTATGTTGTTATGATCACACCACGTCTCGTTAATCATAAGGCATATACACCCCTGCCCTTCTTCTTACCAGAAAGATGCTTGTTTCTGTCGGCACGATGCATGAAGAAACCAGCTGGCTGTACCGACACCGATAGCATGTCTCGAGTGAGCCATGTTTCCGTGAAACAAAGAACGTTACAGTCTCTGATGTCTCTCTGGAAGGCTACCCGTCAACCTTGTTGTCAAAAGACTGGACATTGGCGAGTAGTATGCTTGGGAGCAGTGCGCGATGTGCCCCTCTACGGAGTCTGACCAGAAGACCGTTCCGTCTGCCCCTTCTACGGCGTCGTTGTTTTGGGTCGCCGGCTGGGATCTGATCCATTGTCCTGGGTGGTGGGCAAAACAGAGGATCCACTTCGGGAAAGTTGTACTCCTGGTTGTTATGTTGGTTGACCTTACAACGAGTTGACGTTGCTCTTATATCCAATAGTTCCTCCCGACTGTATGTAATAAAACCTAAGATTACCTGGGGTAACAATGTAAGAAATAACACATAAAAAACTAAATACTGCATAGTTTTCTAGGAATGCAAAGCGAGGCGGACAGTTATTTATTTATATATTTTTTGAAACAAGTTACATTTCACTTCACCAATTTGGACTATTTTGTGTATGTCCATTACATGAAATCCAAATGAAAATCTATTTAAATTACAGGTTGTAATGCAACAAAATAGGTAAAATGCCAAGGGGATGAATACTTTTGCAAGGCACTGTATATCCAGGAAAGCCAAAGTTCCAAAAGCTGGGCCTAAAATAGTGCATAAGAGATCATACAAAAGATTTTCATGTGACTCTTATGTGGATGATGTCAAAAATACACCAAAAATTGTTGGTGTGATGTGATTAATAAGGAGCATCCAGACGCTGCACTTGATGAATTTATGAAATTGCTTCTTCCAAATATTGATAAACATGCACCTGTTAATTAAGAAACTGACTGTTAGAACTGTTAAGGCTCCATGGATTGATGAGGAATTGAAAAACTGTATGGTTGAATGAGATGTGGCTAATAATTATTTCTGCACATTTGACTGGCTGACTTACTGTGAATTGAGAAATGATGTGAGTAAACTCAACAAAAAGAAGAAGAAACTGTAATATGAAGTCAAGATCAGTGATATAAAGAATGATGTAAAAAACAACAACTTTGGAGTATTTTAAATGAAATTATGGGCAGAAAGGCAAATTCAACTCCATCTTTCATCGAATCAGATGGCTTATTCATCACAAAAACCATTTGATGTTGCCAATTATTTTAATGATTACTTCATTGGCAAACTTAGGCAGGAAATGCCAACTACTATCAGTGAGCCATCATATTCATACATAAAAAAAAATTATAATAATGAAAGAAAAGCATTGCAAGTTTGAATTTTGTAAAGTTAGTGTGGGAGAGGTTTGAAAATTGTTATCGATCAAAAATGGCAACCCTCCTGGCATTGACAACATGGATGGAAAGCTACTGAGGATGGTAGCTGACTATAGCCACTCCTATCTGTCATATCTTCAATCTGAGCCTAGAGGTCTTTGTCCTCAGGCCTGGAGGGAAGCCAAAGTCATTCTGCTACCCCAGGGTGGTAAAGCGGCCTTTGCTGGTTCTAACAGCAGACCTATCAGCTTGCTACCAGCTCTTAGCAAACTGTTGGGAAAAAATGTGTTTGACCAAATACAAATTAGAGAAGGGCGCTCAACATGTACTGCCTTGATACAAATGAATGATGATTGGTTGAAAGATATTGATAAGATTGTGGGAGCTGTACTGTTAGATTTCAGCCTTTGATATTGTTGACCATAACCTGTTAAAAAATGTTATGTGTTATGGCTTTTCAACATCTGCCATATTGTGGATTAAGAGCTATCTATCTAATAGAACTCTATGGGTTTTCTTTAACCTTTTAACACATACCAACAAATCAACCAAGAACTTTCTCTATTTAATACTTGTTGCATTCAGTGTATTGTTGTCAAAGTATGCTAATATTTCTACATTTTGTGTCAGGCCTGATCTGTACTAAATCTTATTGAGAGAGGTTATCTCCATTTTGAAATAGTCTCTGAATAGTTGTTTGCATTTTTACATTGTTACAGAAGTAAGAATTGTTGTCAGTCAAATAGCCTACTTTGTGTGGGTTTTGAAATACTTTCTGAATATTGTCCTCTGGTCACATTTTGGTAAATTTTTGTAATATTTATAATATATTATACTTGGTACATTTTGAGTGAGTCATTTAGTCAAATGTACTACCACTTAAATACTCTAGTTTTTTGTTGTTGTCGCTATCATGTCAAAGCGCAAGGCAGGTGATATCAAACCCAAGACTTTTGATATCACATGAAAGAGTGTGGCCACTGCCACAGACCTTTGGGAAAGACAGCATACTATGAACATAATGCTAAGTTCTATGATAATGCTAAGTTATGATAATGCTAAGTTCTACGTTAATGCTAAGTTCTATGATAATGCTAAGTTCTATGATAAATTAACTCATCAATGGACAGTTGAACAGCAAGAATTGGAATTGCCATTGCAGCAAAAATGATTTTGGCAGGGTGAACATGGTACGTGTATATTTATTTTTATTTTTTACTTAACTAGGCAAGTCAGTTAAGAACAAATTCTTATTTTCAATGACAGCCTAGGAACAGTGGGTTAACTGCCTGTTCAGGGGCAGAACGACAGATTTGTACCTTGTCAGCTCGGGGGTTTGATCTTGCAACCTTCCGGTTACTAGTCCAACGCTCTAACCACTAGGCTACGCTTTTATATGGAGTTATGTGTGTTTCCTCAAAAGCCTTCATTAGCTTGTGTGCATCAATAATATATCATAACAATTTATAAAGTTGGCTACTTTATTGCCGGGCCTTTCAATCCCCTTTTTATTTTCAATGTCATTCTAATAGAAACGTTTATTATTAGAAAAGATTACTCTATCATGCACTGGACGGACAATCTTGTACTGCAACGCAAGAATAAAGTTCACAAAATGCAAGGGAGTATGTGGACACAGGTGAAGATCAAGGCAGAGGAAAACTAAAGAGACTAAAACTTGGGTCAGATTCTCTGAGCTATTTAAATGGCCATATTTCATGCCTATAGACATGGCTGTAGTGGATCCTATGCATAATCTTTTACAAAGGACAGAAAAACACGTTTTTACCGTCTGGAAGAATATTGGTTTGCTGGATGATGGAATACTAAGAATCATTCAGCTTAAAGTTGATGCACTGAATGCACCTGCAGGCCAACTACCCTCTAAAATCTCATCAGGGTTTTCTCATTTCAGTGCACAACAATGGAGAATTTGGAGTATGCGTTTACTCCTTATTCACTCTTAAGGGACTTGAGGAGGATGTCCATTATGATTGCTGGACCCATTTTGTCAAAGCCTGTATCACCTTATGTACAAGATGTATTACAATGGAGCAAGTTGGAGAGGCTAATCGCCACATGCAACAGTTCAGTGAGAGCTTTGCAAGGTTTTATGGAAAACGGTATTGCGCACCAAATATGCAACTCCATAGTCACTTGAAAAAATGCGTTTTGGACTATGGTCCAGTATATGGTTTCTGGTGCTTTCCGTTTGAACGAGCAAAATGGTTTCATAGGTAAACAGAAGACCAACAATTACACCATCTCAGTTCAGTTAATGAGAAAAGTTTTAACTTCCCAGGAGGTTAAGTGGTTAGTCTGGCCAACTTTGATGAAATTAAAAACTTGTGAGAGAGATGACATGCATGTAGGTCCTGATGTAGGTCCTGATGCTACCAAGTACCGGTGTTGAATTTGCAGTGAGCTCAGACATTATTCGCCTGCACCCTAAACAGCTGTTTGTCATAGCAAGTGAAGGTAGAAATGATCTGTATAGTGTCTTCACATGAATGTAACCAAACAAGGATCTCACCATTGTACAGCTGACAGAAAAGCATGATATCAAATCAAAGTTTATTTGTCACGTGCGCCGAATACAACAGGTGTAAACCTTACAGTGAAATTATACTTACAGGCTCTAACCAATGGTGCCAAAAAAAGGTGTGTGTGTGTGTGTGTGTGTGTGTGTGTAGGTAAGTAAAGAAATAAAACAACAGTAAAAAGACATTTGAAAAAAAGAGTAGCAAGGCTATATACAGACACCTGTTAGTCAGGCTTATTCAGGTAGTATATACATGTAGGTATCGTTAAAGTGACTGTACATATATGATGAACAGAGAGCGTAAAAATAGGGGTTGGCGAGTGGTGGGACACAATGCAGATAGCCCGGTTAGCCAATGTGCGGGAGCACTGGTTGGTCTGGCCAATTTAGGTAGTATGTACATTAATGTATTGTTATAGTCACTAAGCATATAAGATAAACAGAGAGTAGCAGCGGCGTAAAAAGAGGGATTGGGGGAGGCACACAATGGCCTGGGTAACCATTGGTTGAGTCTTATGGCTTGGGGGTAAAAACTGTTGAGAAGCCTTCTTGTCCTAGACTTGGCACTCCAGTACCGCTTCCCATGCAGTAGTAGAGAGAACAGTCTATGACTGGGGTGGCTGGGGTCTTTGACAATTTTTAAGGCATTCCTCTGACACCGCCTGGTGTAGAGGTCCTGGATGGCAGGCAGCTTTGCCCCAGTGATGTACTGGGCCGTACGCACTACCCTCTGAAGTGCCTTGCGGTCAGAGGCCGAGCAATTGCAGTACCAGGCAGTGATGCAACCGGTCAGGATGCTCTCGATGTTGCAGCTGTAGAACCTTTTGAGGATCTGAGGACCCATGCTAAATCTTTTTCGTTTCCTGAGGGGGAATAGGCTTTGTCGTGCCCTCTTCACGACTGTCTTGGTATGTTTGGACCTATCTAGTTTGTTGTTGATGTGGACACCAAGGAATTTGAAGCTCTCAACCTGCTCCACTACAGCCCCGTCGATGAGAATGAGGAAGTGCTCAGTGATCCTTTTCCTGTAGTCCACAATCATCTCCTTAGTCTTGGTTACATTGAGGGATAAGTTGTTATTCTGGCACTACCCGGCCAGGTCTCTGACCTCCTCCCTATAGGCTGTCTCGTCGTTGTCGGTGATAAGGCCTACCACTGTTGTGTCGTCAGCAAACTTAATGATGGTGTTGGAGTCGTGCCTGGCCGCGCAGTCGTGGGTGAACAGGGAGTACAGGAGGGGACTGAGCACACACCCCTGGGGAGCTCCAGTGTTGAGGATCAGCATGGCAGATGTGTTGCTACCTACCCTCACCACCTGGGGGTGGCCTGCCAGGATCCAGTTGCAGAGGGAGGTGTTTAGTCCCAGGATCCTTAGCTTGGTGATGAGATTTGAGGGTACTATGGTGTTGAACGCTGAGCTGTAGTCAATGAACAGCATTCTCACATAGGTGTTCCTTTTGTCTAGGTGGGAAAGGGCAGTGTGGAGTGCAATAGAGATTGCGTCATCTGTGGCTCTGTTTGGGCAAATTGGAGTGGGTCTAGGGTTTCTGGGATAATGGTGTTGATGTGAGCCATTAACAGCCTTTCAAAGCACTTCATGGCTACGGACGTGAGTGCTACGGGTCTGTAGTTATTTAAGCAGGTTGCCTTTGTTTTCTTGGGCATAGGGACTATGGTGGTCTGCTTGAAGCATGTTGGTATTACAGACTCAATCAGGGACATGTTGAAAATGTCAGTGAAGACACCTGCCAGTTGGTCAGCACATGCCCGGAGCACACATCCTGGTAATCCGTCTGGCCCCGCAGCCTTGTGTATGTTGACCTGTTTACGTTGGCTATAGAGAACGTGATCACACAGTCGTCCGGAACAGCTGATGCTCTCATGCATGCCTCAGTGTTGCTTGCCTCGAAGCAAGCATAGAAGTGATTTAGCTCGTCTGGTAGGCTCGTGTCACTGGGCAACTCACGGCTGTGGCTGTGCTTCCCTTTGTAGTCTGTAATAGTTTGCAAGCCCTGCCACATCCAATGAGAGTCGTAGCTGGTGTAGTATGATTCAATCTTAGCCCTGTATTGACGCTTTGCCTGTTTGATGGTTCGTCGCAGGGCATAGAGGGATTTCTTGTAAGCTTCCGGGTTAGAGTCCCGCACCTTGAAAGCGGCAGCTCTACCTTTTAGCTCAGTGCGAATGTTGCCTGTAATCCATGGCTTCTGGTTGGGGTATGTACGTACAGTCACTGTGGGGACGACGTCCTCAATTCACTTATTGATAAAGCCAGTGACTGATGTGGTGTATTCCTCAATGTCATCGGAAGAATCCCAGAACATGTTCCAGTCTGTGATAGCAAAGCAGTCCTGTAGTTTAGCATCTGCTTCATCTGACCATTTTTTTATAGACCGAGTCACTGGTGCTTCCTGCTTTAATTCTTGCTTGTAAGCAGGAATCAGGAGGATAGAGTTGTGGTCAGATTTACCAAATGGAGTGCGAGGGAGAGCTTTGTACGCGTCTCTGTGTGTGGAGTACAGGTGATCTAGAATGTTTTCCCTCTGGTTGCACATTTAACATGTTGATAGAGATTTTGTAGAACTGTGGCCTGCAGTTTATCACAATATACTCAACTTCAGGCGAGCAAAATCTTGAGACTTCCTTAGATTTCGTGCACCAGCTGTTGTTTACAAATATGCACAGACCACCCCCCCCCCTCGTCTTACCGAAGTGTGCTGTTCTATCCTGCCAGTGCAGCGTGTATCCCGCTAGCTGAATATCCATGTCGTCATTCAGGATATTACAGTTTTTTATGTCCCGTTGGTAGGATATTCGTGATCTTATCTCGTCTAGTTTATTGTCCAATGATTGCACGTTGGCGAGTAATATTGACGGTAATGGCAGCTTTCCTAGTTGTCTTCTGCGGGTCCGGACGAGGCATCCGGCTCTTCGTCCTCTGCGTCGCTTCCTCTTGCGAATAATTGGGATGTCTGCCCTGTGGGATGTTTGGAGACATGTTATCGAAGTTATCGTTCATGTGTACTTGCAAAGTGGTTCACCACTGACAGACAGATGCAGAGTTAACTTCTTGACGCTACCCATCCCTTTAGTGGGAGAATTGTCATCAACAACCGCTGAATTGCATAGCGCTGCATTCAAATAATATTACTAAAAATATTTATATTCATGAAATCACAAGTGCAATATAGCAAAACACAGCTTAGCCTTTTGTTAATCCACCTGTCGTGTCAGATTTTGAAAATATGCTTTACAGCGAAAGCAATCCAAGGGTTTGTGTAAGTTTAAGTTTGATCGCTCGACAAAACATTATGAACACCTATCAAGTAGCTTGGTCACAAAAATCAGAAAAGCAATCAAATGAATTGTTTACCTTTGATGATCTTCGGATGTTTTCACTCAGAAGACTCACAGTTACACAATAAATGTTCCTTTTGTTCCATAAAGATTAATTTTATATCCAAAATTCCTCAGTTTGTTTTGCGCGTTATGTTCAGAAATCCACAGGAGCGGTCACGACAACGCAGACATTCCAAATAGTATCCGTGATGTCCACTGTCTTGTTCAGTAGGAGAGGGAGAGGCAATGGCTGCCCAAACTCTGTTGCGCCAAGCAAAACGCTGCTGGCACCCGGCCAGCATTGTATGGCCGGGTGCCAGCAGCGTTTTGCTTGGCGCAACAAGAGTTTGGGCAGCCATTGCCTCTCCCTCTCCTACTGAACAAGACAGTTGCGGTTGATATATTATCGATTATATATTTTAAAAACAACCTGAGGATTGATTATAAAAAACGTTTGACATGTTATCTTTCTCGCTCATTTTTCAAAATAAAAGCATGAAACTATGTCTAAAGACTGTTGCCCCCTTGAGGAAGCGATAGGAAAAGGAATTTGGTTGATATCCCTTTAAATGGAGCAGAGGCAGGCTATGGAACATGGAGTTTTCAAAATAGAAGCCACTTCCTGGTTTGATTTTCCTCAGGGTTTCGCCTGCAATATCAGTTCTGTTATACTCACAGACAATATTTTGACAGTTTTGGAAACTTTTGGAAACTTTCAACATCATTTCAAGGACCCTGTTGAGGTTTGGGGCACGGCATTGGAATCTATACCAGAGGCACAATGTATTCCAGTTCAAAGAATTATGAAGCTCTGTGCATATGCCGGTATAAAGTGCAGTTTGACAGGACTACAGAGACAGTAACTGGCATTAGGCTACTTGGAGGGAAAACTATGAGAAATCAAGGGGCCTAGCATTGGAAATTTGAGAGCAAAGCTACTGTTTATTTCTTAAATTGTAGCGGTAAGAAATATTTGATTACTCATCATTGTGTTTATTTTATAAAGTGTATCATATCTTCTATATGTTTTCTTATCTGTTTTTTATATGGAAATGTGCATTGTCCTGTGAAACTGCTTGGGATGTTAAAATTCCATTTGTCAACCAGCCTTTTTAGCTTAACATTTAATCAATGACGCCTTTTTGTGTTTTACGATTTCTGATAGCATTTTATGTATTTTATTGCTGTGCTTGTTTTTTGGTTTTATTGTTTTAAGTGTGTTGCTATTTTAAATGTAAGTTTGATGTTGAATATTTAATTGATGATTGTATGAATCTAGACTCCAGACTATGAACTAGGTTATAGGCCTACTAAATACATGTTTGGGGTAGATTGCTTGCTGAGTTGAACTGGGGCGTAATATGAGGACAATAGACAAGGTGTTAGGGCTTATTAGCATGTGTAAAGTTCCATGACCTTCCAGGGCCATCTAATCAAGAGCGATTAAGCTCTGTTTTTATTCTGACTTCTCAATACTGAGCTTCTACTTCTTATCATAAAACATATTCTGACTTACATGTACACACTCGGAAACAGGCCATATTACGCAGTGTGTCTGACAGCTGATTGATGGCCAGTCACATTGTGTTTATTTTGCCCACTCGGCCCGTCACATTTACTTCCTTACTACAGCCCTGCTATTGTGCTGATATGGAATAGAAATATGACCTGGTGTGACAAAGGCAATTTCTCCTGTGGGCCAGAGCAGAGCCGTGTTAGGCTGGGCAGCATGGGGGCACATGTGGCTGTAATTTTCCTATCAGGCCCTGAGTGGATGTCTTGATGACAAAGTTTTCTGATTATAGCTGCAGTTCTCTCAGGGGCAGACTAGATCAACGCCAACTGACATCTCTCTCTTTTCACCCTTTTATCAACTAACAAGTAGGCATGCTTTTTCACAGTCCTGCTTAGACATCCGAGGTTATTAGACTCATTGTCAGCAGAGTAGCAGACAGTCAGAATGAAATGAAGAGAGCGTGAACAAGGTAGTGGAGGAAGAAGGCAAAGAAAGAATGAAGAGAGTGCTGCCCGGCACTCTGTAATTATTCCTTCATCCACAGTCCTCTGCACTGTTATCTCTTCCTCCCTCATTCCTGCTCAGCGAGTTCTGAATTCTGATGAAGTCTACAGACTGCCGAGGCCCAAAAACAGGTCCTGAACTTCTGGGGAATTTCAAATGTACTAATGGCTGCCCTCAAATGTCTTTTTCACATACAGTAGCTCACTGATAGAGGGGAGTATTATCATTGGCTTCATGCCCTCTGATTCTTTCAGCCAGTAAGTCACTGATCACTGCTGTCTGGAAGTGGAGAGAGGGAGCATGATTAGTGGCTTTGAAGTGTGCTGCCAAAACATCAGACCTCAGAAGTATGCACTTGTCTAAGTCACAGTGCACTCAGGATAGTCAAGGTGAGGTACATTGGCACTTTGAATCACTGCCAGACAGGTTGTGTAAGCGTGTGTGTGTGTGTGTGTGTGTGTGTGTGTGTGTTTACCTGTGTTTGCCTGTGTTGAATCCAGTTAGCAACGTGCATGCCCCGCCCACCTGAGGATCTGTCTTTTTCTGGCATCTATTTCCTGTGTTTGAGGGACGCAAAATCCACTTGTTACTTAAATCTCCCTGGATTGATTGCTTTCATTTGACTCCTGCGACACTTTCCCGACTATGTACACGTTTGTAATGACCAGTCAAACACACCCCGATAATAGCTGAAATGGGCTCAATGGAATACATTGTCTTTCTGTTGCATCTATAATGCTATAGCTTCGTCTGGATTTAAGGCATCGCCTCGACACTTACATCATAAGACGAGAAGAAAGATAACTTTATTTTAATGGGTGTACATTTTTTTGTGGAATTGAAAAAAGTTACAATTGAATACAACTGAAATGTTTCCATATTAGATGTCTTGAAATGAAAGCAACTTCCGAAAAAGAACACTCGGTTTATAGTGACATTATGTCTAATATCTGGAAACATTTAAAGTATGCATAGATAGGTGCATTTTTAATCTGAGGGTATCCTGCTATTGACACACTTGTTTAATTATGCAAGAGAACATGACAACAACAGTAATTAATGAGGCAGTCTAGACAGCGCAGTGAGTGCAGGTACAGTACGGTAGACAGAGAAAGTAGGGTAGACAGAGACAGCAGTCTAGACAGCGCAGTGAATGCAGGTACAGAAGGCCTAGACAGAGCAGGTAGAGTAGACAGAGCAGGTAGGGTTAAACAGAGCAGGTAGGATGGGCAGAGCAGGTAGGGTGGACAGAGCAGGTAGGGTAGACAGAGGAAGTAGGGTAGACAGAGAAAGTAGGGTAGACAGAGACAGCAGTCTAGACAGCGCAGTGAATGCAGGTACAGTAGGCCTAGACAGAGCAGGTAGGGTAGACAGAGCGGGTAGAGTAGACAGAGCAGGTAGGGTGGACAGAGCAGGTAGGATGGACAGAGCAGGGAGGGTAGACAGAGCAGGTAGGGTAGACAGAGCAGGTAGGTAGACAGAGCAGGTAGGGTGGACAGAGCAGGTAGGGTGGACAGAGCAGGCAGGGTGGACAGAGCAGGGAGGGTGGACAGAGCAGGTAGGGTGGACATAGCAGGCAGGGTGGACAGAGCAGGCAGGGTGGACGGAGCAGGTAGGGTAGACGGAGCAGGTAGGGTAGACGGAGCAGGTAGGATAGACGGAGCAGGGATGGTAGACAGCGCAGGTAGGGTAGACAGAGCAGGGAGGGTAGACAGAGCAGGTAGGGTAGAAAGAGCAGGTAGGGTAGACAGAGCAGGTATGGTAGACGGAGAAGGGAGGGTAGACAGAGTGGGTAGGGTAGACAGAGCAGGTAGGGTAGACAGAGCGGGTAGGGTAGACAGAGCGGGTAGGGTAGACAGAGCAGGTAGGGTAGACAGACCCAGGTAGGGTAGACAGAGCAGGTAGGGTAGACGGAGCAGGTAGGGTAGACGGAGCAGGTAGGGTAGACGGAGCAGGTAGGGTAGACGGAGCAGGTAGGGTGGACAGAGCAGGTAGGGTGGACAGAGCAGGTAGGGTGGACAGAGCAGGGAGGGTAGACAGAGCAGGTAGGATGGACAGAGCAGGTAGGGTAGACAGAGCAGTTAGGATGGACAGAGCAGGTAGGGTAGACAGAGCAGTTAGGATGGACAGAGCAGGGAGGGTAGACAGAGCAGGGAGGGTAGACGGAGCAGGTAGGGTAGACGGAGCAGGTAGGGTAGATGGAGCAGGTAGGGTGGATGGAGCAGGGAGGGTAGACGGAGCAGGGAGGGTAGACGGAGCAGGGAGGGTAGACGGAGCAGGGAGGGTAGACAGAGCAGGGAGGGTAGACAGAGCAGGTAGGGTAGACGGAGCAGGTAGGGTAGCTGGAGCAGGTAGGGTGGATGGAGCAGGTAGGGTGGATGGAGCAGGGAGGGTAGACGGAGCAGGGAGGGTAGACAGAGCAGGGAGGGTAGACAGAGCAGGGAGGGTAGACAGAGCAGGTAGGGTAGACAGAGCAGGTAGGGTAGACAGAGCAGGTAGGGTGGACAGAGCAGGGAGGGTAGACAGAGCAGGGAGGGTAGACAGAGCAGGGAGGGTAGACAGACCAGGGAGGGTAGACAGAGGAAGTAGTTGGTGTTTGCAGCCCTGTTCCACCCTTTATGTTAATTTATCATACATGCAAATACACCCAGTGTATTTATTCAAAGTAGGCACATATAATTGTTTTATTATAACACAAAACACAAATACAATACCTGATATCATTACAAAATGTATATATGAGTGCATTCTAAGAATAGAAAAGTGACATTTTACAATTAATGTCATTCCTGAATTCCTTCCAAAATCCCTGAACTCCATTAATTATTTGTCCAGTAAAATGTTTGATGTGCTATAATTCAGTCAATATCTGATGGATAAAAATTAAAAATCATCCATTGTCCAACTGTTACCCTTATTAGAATTGTTTTTAAAACCTTTCAACAATTTTGATGAACATTGGATTTGCAATCTTGATCATCGCAGTCCTCCCATGTTATTTAAAATGGCTGATTTATGTATTAGCATCTCACCCCATACGACACATCAGTGGGGAAGCCTGTAGCATTATCCCTTCCCCACTTCTTCCACCTGTGCCAGCAGCAAACAGCCCCCAGGCTCCAGCGCCCCAGCCTGAGACGGAGAGGCACAGAGGGGGGCATCTATATGCAACACACCTCTGGAAATCTACTTGGTTGACACAGCGTAAAAAAGCGCAAGGGGGACAAAGATAAATGAGTTAGTGCCTATTTCAGCATTTTTTACTGGAGACCTAGCAGATCTGTGGCTTGTAGATGTGGACCTGTGCATGGCTCCCTGAGCAGGCCAGGGGTTTGGTGTTGCACTGATTACTGTCTCCTAGCTCTACCCATCTAGCACGGGGGCCGGATTAGGAGGCGCGCAGAGCAGAGAGTAGTGGGGTCTGTCAGATGGGATGTGATGTACAGTAGGAGTCAGCGTTTCCCTCCAGCTGCTGGGGACATTTACAACATCACTCCTGTCACAGGAAACACTAATGAACATAGGACCCCATGCTGCACTGGAACAGATGTTAGATACACATCCATACTGTAGCTATACACTTACTAATTTACATACACACATCCATACTGTAGCTATACACTTACTAACTTACATACACACATCCATACTGTAGCTATACACTTACTAACTTACATACACACATCCATACTGTAGCTATACACTTGCTAACTTACAGCATACACACATCCATACTGTAGCTATACACTTACTAACTTACAGCAAACATACATCCATACTGTAGCTATACACTTACTAACTTACAGAATACACACATCCATACTGTAGCTATACACTTACTAACTTACAGCATACACACATCCATACTATGGCTATACACTTACTAACTTACAGCAAACACACATCCATACTGTAGCTATACACTTACTAACTTCCATACACACATTCTGTACTGTATTTACAGGTGTGGTCAAATATATTGTCACCCTTGCTGCATGATTCAATATTTATTCTAAAAACATTTGGTGTTTACACATGTATTTGTGTGATTTACAACGACACAGGAACAAGAAAGACAAAAAATGGAAATTGAAATTGAGATTTTTCACTTTGAAGTCAAAAATGGCCTGGACTAAATTATAAATCATTCTGATTAATTCTAGTTTACTGTGTAATTTATCTCACCTGTGGTAAGTTGCAGATGCCTACAGGTAAAAAATAGTAATTCAACCAGTTTTGAAAATAAAAATATAACATTTTCTCTACAGTTCACTTAGTCTTTAATTTAGCAAATGGTCTTATCCAATGCACTTACGATAAGTGTATTTGAATGAGGATTTACTTAGTACAAGCTTTCTCAGAAATACTTACTGTGAGTAACAATGGTACCAATCAGATCTCTCTCTCTCGCTCACACTCTCTTTTCCTCTCTGTCTGTCGCACGCGCGCGCGCACTCACGCACACACGCACACACGCACACACACACACAGGCATACTGTATGCATAACCATATGCATCTGATGCAATGGTAGTGTAATAGTTGATCCTAAAGGGGTCTCAACCTCATGCAGAGATAGTTATGTGAACTGTGTGGGTGAGCAGATTTCTCATAAAGAGTGCTGCTGCGTTGTCTTAACGTCCTCTCTCAGGGTGTCACCGTCGTCATCCTAGAATAGACTGCATCTTCCTGTGATGTAGGAGAAGCACTCCTTTGACTGGGCTGTCCTGGGTCCTGAAAGATCTAAGTCCTATAAGGTGTCCCCAGGGAGGCTCTAACCGTCAGACTCAGTTGTCGGTAGAGTAGGCTCAGGCCTGGATTTGCCTTACAGCACCGGAGAGGAATTCTGCCGCTCAAGCAGAAATAATGTGAGCAAATCAACTTGCTATTGGGTATTTTACAGTGCAAGCAGAAAGTACAGGCAATTTCTGGCTCCAATCTTTTTTCATTTGTGTGTGAGCGTGTATGTGTGTTTGTAGTGAGCGAGAGAGAGAGGCAGAGGAGGAGGAGAGAGAGAAGGATAAAAGGGAAATTCTAGATGTGGATGTAAGTGATTATTTGGACAATTGGCTGTGACAATTTGCAATGTTGCTGATAAACATGTACCCTGTATGAGAAAGATGTTTTTTTTTATTTGCATAATGTATTTTTAATGTCTCTCTAATTACCTTAAGAGAAGGTTAATGGTCCCTGTGTTTGTACACGTTGTGCTGCCTCATTTGGGGTTACCATGGAGCTAGGGTGATCCAGTACCATAACCTGGCCTCACAGGGCTGCTCTTAATGCTAGGCACTTACTATAGAGACTAGAGAGGTAGCGAGGGAACATTTTGTGCATCACCAAGGTGTACAATAATATTACAGAATGTGTGGGTGTCACTTACTGTATGTCTAGAGCAGGGGCGTGGAAGGAGAAAGCATCTGTTATGCATTACTACTACTAAGTTTGTGTTTGAGTGCCTCTGCTGCTTATGCATTAGAAATCTGAAGTTTACGTACACCTTAGCCAAATACATTTAAACTCAGTTTTTCACAATTCCTGATATTTAATCCTAGTAAACATTCCCTTTCTTAGGTCAGTTAGGATCACCACTTTTTTCAAGAATGTGAAATGTCAGAATAATAGTAGAGAGAATTATTTATTTCAGCTTTTATTTCTTTCATCACATTCCCAGTTGATCAGAAGTTATGGAGTTTATGGAGGTCCCCATCTCATAGCATCATTCTGATACATACTGTATCTGATTAGAATCAGTGGCTGAGACTCTGATGTGGCAGAGCCCTGTCTCTGTCCTGTCTGATGTGGCAGAGCCCTGTCTCTGTCCTGTCTGATGTGGCAGAGCCCTGTCTCTGTCATGTCTGATGTGGCAGAGCCCTGTCTCTGTCCTGTCTGATGTGGCAGAGCCCTGTCTCATCCAGCTGGAGAAGACAGACAGTAAGACAGGGCCATCCCCAGCTGGAGCGGACAAAAAAATAGGACAGACAGGGCAGATCAGGGTAGGCAGGGAGGGCAGAGCAGGGCAGACCAGGAGCAAGGCAGACCACCCTAGATTGGTTCTCAATTAGAGGCAGCTGTCTATCGTTGTCTCTGAGTGGGAACCATATTTAGGAAGCCATATTCTGTGGGTATTTTGTGGGTGATTGTCTATGTCTATGTTAGATGCTTGTGTCAGCACAGTTCTTATTATAGCTTCACGGTCATTATTCGTTTATTGTTTTGTATTCATTGTGCAGTGCTTTCTTTATTAAAACATCATCAAGAACACATACCACACTGCATTTTGGTCCGCTTCTTACGACGATCGTGACAAGAGCAGGGCAGACCAGAGCAGGGCAGACCAGAGCAGGGCAGACCAGAGCCACACTGGCCACACTCATGTAGATATAGAGAGACATATCATACATATCTGTCTAAATCAGACAATCAGGTGGAAGAATGACTTCCTTTCTAGGCTCCAATCCTTCAAAAACACAGCGGTGTTTCGGAAAACGAGTGGGGGAAAACCTTTTATATGCTTTATCATTTAAACCGAATAGATTCTATCAACAAATAGGCTTGCAGTCAATACAAACCATTGAACAATGTATTACTGGATCAAGTGTACCCAAAGCAGCAGGATAATCATCTTGTTTTCGCCTCTTTCCAAGCAATGAGCTTCTCTGTGTGTGTATGTATTGTTGTGTGATGCCTGGTGGTGATGGAGGACTGATAACCAGGAAGTAAGTGTGTGTGTGTGTCTGTGTGTGTGTCTGTGTGTGTGTGTGTGTGTGTGTGTGCGTGTGTGTGTGCGTGTGTGTTAGATGTGTTTACTGATGGGAGAATGGGGACATATTGGGGTTAATGACCTGTGAGAATGTTTAAGCTGGGTTCTGATTTCTCATTCTACTATAAAATGAGTTGTGTGCACAGTCCGTGTGTGTGTGTGTGTCAGTCTGTTTGTGTGAAAGTATGTGTCTGTTTTGTTTCTTGCTATCTCTTTCCATATGCATGCAATCTGTCTGTGGTAATGTGTGTGTGGGTGTGCACTGTACAGTACTGTATATCCGGTCATGTCAGGTGCATGCGTTTTAAATGCGGTATGTTGTTGTGGTAATTTAATAGGTGCATGGTGGGAGAGAGGAATAGGGAGATAGAGGAGAGGTGTTATTTCTCTTGTGGTGTAGGTGTGAGTAGAGGTTGATTACAAAGCCATTTCCAAGGCTTTGTCTCGCTCTGTTAGCAGAAGAGCTCAGTTTCAAAGACAATTTGTCTATCACTGAGAACACTTTGTGTGTTTGCCAGGTGTGCTTGCGTGCTCGCGCGTGTGTGTGTGTGTGTGTGTGTGTGTGTGTGCGTGCGTGTGTAAAAGCACAAAGGTGCATGTGGAGTGTTTACTGGTAAACTTAAAGGGGTAAGAGGTGCTAAAGAGAGCGTGTGTGTGTTTAGTACCTCTGGGTGTGTGTATGGGATGGGGATTGGCCACTAAATCAGCGGTGTGTGACATGAACACAGATGAGAGGCCCCAGAGGCATGTCTCCATTCCCTAGCCAATCACAATGCACCTCCCATCACCTGGCGCTCAGGATCACATTAGCAGGGTATTGGAGGCCTCATACTTCAGCCACTTTCCACACAAACTAGGTCATTTTTCTCTGAGAAGGTACCAGAGTTCATTCATCAAACTCACAGTCCAACTACAGTGTCCACAGACGTACACAGCCGTCCACTCAACCTCACCCTCACCTCATACACACTTCAGATACAGTACATGCAGTCTTGTCATGCTGTGATTCAAAAGCTTTGTATCTTTGATAGTTATTGTCCATTCAGTATCTCTTCATAGAAAAATTTATTATTTTTCAATTGCACTTACTATTTATTATTGGATAGGTGATCTGCATGTCTACAATGCTTGAATATATTGTATAGTGTCATACCATGGTATTACCCTGAATATATTCTGATCAGCTGTCATCTGTTCCCTGTTCAGGTTTGCGGTCCTGAGAGACCCGGCTAACTGGCTCAGCGTGAACCCAGTCAGAGGCACGGTGAACACCTCCGCCAATCTGGACCGCGAGTCGCCTTACGTTCACGACAACAAATACACCGCCATCTTTATGGCCACAGACAACGGTAAGTGATACATTCAATATGTCTCTGTTCATTGTGATTAAAAGTCCTCATACAAATGCTGTAGTACAGGGGTGTCAAACTCATTTTGACCTGCGGGCCCATTCGGTCCTCACCGGGCCGTACTTTACCTTTATGGTAACACTTTACTTCACACCCAGCAGAATAACACATTATGACTCGGTCATAACCATTTCATAACGGCTGACATAACTTGTCATAACCTGTCATAATATGGTCATAACACTCTCATGACCCATATATTTACACCGTTATATTGCGTTATGAATGCTTACGACACCTACATAAGAGTCAAAACCCACATTTATTCAAATCTCTTTTTTCCCTGGCAAGAAGTTTCATTTTGTTTGAGAGTTAAGGATGCTGCGAATCTTCGCAGCTTTTTGTAAAAAATCGCGCAAAATTTCAACGTCCTGCTAGTCATGCCAGGAATATAGTATATGCATATGATTAGTATGTGTGGATAGAAAACACTCTGAAGTCTCTACAACTGGTTAAATCATGTCTGTGGCTATAACAGAACGTGTTTAGGAGTAAAAATCCCAAGGAAAACTGTTCACAAAAAACACAAAAGAAATATCGATTCGCCAGTCTATGTATTGTCTACGGCAAGGGAAAATAGATAGAGTCCCGTTTACAATGCCTTCAACTTCCACACGATGTCGCCAGTACTGGCAATTCATTGGTAGTTTATCCTTGGTGTGATGACGAATAGGCACTTCCTGTCTTGGGGTACACCGAAGGAAGTTATGAAAGGGAAAATATGGACGATGATTTCAAGACTTGCTGCTATCGAATACAGATCGCCCCGTGATCAATTTTATCGATTATTAGCGTTTATTAATACCTAAAGTTGGTTTACAAAAGTATTTTGATGTGTTTTGTAAAAGTTTATAGGCAACTTTTTTAATAAAAAAAAATGACGTTGCGTTTTGGAAAGGTGCTTTTTCCTGGATCAGACGGGCTTCATAAATGGACATTTTGGGTATACTTTGACGGATTTAATCGGGAAAAGACCCAATTGTGATGTTTATGGGACATATAGGAGTGCCAACAAAGAAGCTCGTCAAAGGTAATGAATGTTTTATATTTTAATTCTGCGTTTTGTGTAGCGCCGGCTACGCTAATTCTTTTGTTTGCGTCTCGTTCAGGTATTTTGGGGGGGTGCATGCTATCAGATAATAGCTTCTCATGCTTTTGCCGAAAAGCATTTTACAAATCTGACATGTTGGCTAGATTCACAACGAGTGTAGCTTTAATTGAGTACCCTGCATGTGTGTTTTAATGAAAGTTTGAGTTTTATCGAGTACTACAGTTGGCGCTCTGAAATTTCCTCTGATTTTGGTCCCTGTACAGGGACCGCAGCCGTAAAAGGTTGTAAGTCCTTTGTTGTTGTTGTAATGATTTGTTTACAATCATGTTTATTTCCCTCATATTTGAAATAACTTGTAGAAATAAACTTTATGACACTTTCATGAAGCATTATGACCATCCTGTGTCACTTTACTTGGACTAAGAAAATACACCTTATCACACTGTCAAGAAGCATTATGACCATCATTATCATATAAACCAGATAGGCCTATCACATACAACCCCTTATGTCAGTCATCAGTCAAAAAGAGCGTGTGTTATCCTGCTCTTGAAATCTGCTCCTGTATTCATCCCAGTCATCAGCAACAGAGCATTGGGGTAGGTGCACAGCATTGGGTTAGGTCTGACATCAATGTGTGCATAATTACAATTACCATTTAATATGGTCAATTTCTGAAAATATTATATAACATAAACATTCTGTTGACAAGTAGGCTAATACTGATTGGTTAAGACGTTAAAATGCCTATTTACTCTGTTCCATCTGACTGCGCAATCCACGGTCTCATCTACCCAGTCAGGCACTTTATAAACTTGATCTCCACTATAAAAAGCATCTAGACTTTATCTCACATTTCTTTTAGACTAACATTTAGTTTCCAACAGTGGAGATTTGTATAAACCTTGCTTTCTGTCTCTCTTACAATCGCAACATTGTTTCAATATTCAAATATCCAGCTGTCCCATAGTAATGAACGTGTCGGGGTCAGGACGAGACAGACAGGCAGCGCTTCTCAGCCAGTCGAAATCATGAATCAGCTGGCATCTTTTTTATATAAAGAAATTTCAATTTAAAAAAGGTAAAACAAAACGAAGTGTAGCTAGTTTCAGTCTTTCCAGCTTCAGTTTGAAGTGATTGTGTTAGTTATGCTGTTGGCTAGCTCCTCTGAACACCTGACGAAATCACGCCACATTAGCTCATTGTTTGGATGGATCCAGAAACATGCCACTAGAAACAGTTTAAACAAATGCAAATGCAGCTATTTTGCTGTTAATCTGGCTGCACTTTTTGACGTGACTGTAAATTAGCCATAGTTGGCTAGCTAGCAAGCAAGGAAGAAGAACGTTGCCAGCCAGTATGGCAATGGAACATTTAGAACGAATGACTGGTTCGCGTCCAAAGATACAGAACAAAAAGTCTGAACGATTGGGTCACGTCTCTAGCAACCAAACCAATATAACAAACGACCAGCCGGCCTGGGTAGCAACCCTAGATTTCTGTCGGGACTATATCTTGTGGAAGTATGAAATAGTATGAATAAATTCATCAAAATAACGTTTTTATGTAAATATGTCAATCATTATTTGAATATGTTGGTAAACCTTTGTATAAAAGTGATAATGCCCTGCCAATATATACGTGCCTATATATCCTCCAAACACCGGCTTCGAGGGCATTATCACTTAAATTGAATGTTTTGCCTTGTGTGGTATGTTTTGTGAGTTTTGAAACAATTATGTAACCAATCATAAAATAAATACCATGGTAGGTTTTTGGGTTTTGACAGTCTTTTTTTGTAGGTGTCATAACCAGCCATAAAATAACGCAATATATGTCGCAATAGGTCTAAATATATGTGTCATGAGAGTGTTATGATCACATTATGACAGGTTATGACAAGTTATGTCAACTGTTATGACATATTATGACATGGTTATGACCGTGTTATAATGTGTTATGACGCTGGGTGTCAAGTAAAGTGTTAACAAATGGGGATAATATTTCCTCAATAGTCCTCTATCTGCTTTGGGAATTGTCTGTGCAAAAACAAATGTTTGACACCCCTGGTGCAGTGGATTATCCATTTAGCATCTGGAGAGAGAATGTATTATAAGGAATAGTGCAAGAAATATTTCATCCTTAAATGATACCCTCACAACAGCGTCATCGACTTTCATTAATATGTCAACACAGAAAATGATTATCTGAAGGAGTTTTGTAGACGCCGATGGCTTAAATCCAGACACTATCAATGAAAGATGTAAAGTAAGATAAATGCATTATTATATCCTCTTCCATGTCCTCTATGTGGTGTATAACCATGGTTTTACTCTCGCTCTTGGAGTTTTGACATCCAGGTATAGTCAGTTAGTAGAACCGTAATTTGTCTCACCTGGCACAGCCCAGCTTTAATTAACCTCAAGGCAATGTGATGTTCTTCTCGCTCTATCATGGACTGTGGCTTTGAGAGGCACACTCTCACAGCACTCAAGTCTTTTTAGAGAGGGAGGGAAGTAGAGAGAGAAGTAGAGACAGAAGAGGGAAAGGATGGATAGATACATAAGATATGGAGAGAAAATGAGGAGATGAGGAAACGAGATTGTGATGATAGTACAGTAAGCCAAAGAGTGAGAGACCTGGCTCTCAAGAGAAGACAGGCTATGTGAACACTGCCCAAAAAATGAGGGGGAAACTGAGCTGCATTTCCTAACCTACTGCCAAATGTATGACTATTTTAGAGACACATTTCTCTCAGATTACACTCAGATTACACAGAAACATTCATTCAGACATTCAATACATTCAGACATTCAATACTGCCTTGCACACTTTTGCCTACATCTAGCTGATCTAGGGTGTAATCATTAGTCCAACATTTGCAAATGAGAGTTACTTTTTGACAAATTCTGGTATGTTTCATTTCATTCCAGTTGCTTCTGTTTAAGAAAACTTTTTTTCAACAGACTCAGCAGAATGAATACACCCCTGATCACGCGTAAACACAGTTCACTTTCATAGCAGCCACGTTGTATTCCTTCTTGCATCTATGTGTTCTCCTCCTCTCCTATTTTACCTTCGCTTGTGGACTTCAATACAAAACACATCAGCTGTAGGAGACCAGGCAAAAAAAGCTTTCCAAGCCAAACCATATCATAACCGCTACACACAGCCTACATCGTTGTCACCATATTAGCTAAAGTAACGTCATAGTCAACATAACTAATATAACTAAGTCGTTAGTAAACCCACTACTGCTCGCCTAAGGTAGAGTACCTCATGATAAGCTTTGGAACCACAATGTCTACCCAACAGAGTTCACATCTATATTATTCGTAGCTGTCTATTTACCACCAAAAACCAATGCTGGCACTCAGATCGCACTCAACAAGCTGTAAAAGGCCATAAGCAAACAAGAAAATGCTCATCCAGAAGTGGTGCTCCTAGTGGCCGGGGACTTTAATGCAGGCAAACTTAAATCCGTTTTATCGCATTTCTACCAGAAGGTCACATGTGCAACCTGAGGGAAAAAACTCCACACACAGAGATGCATACAAAGCTCTCCCTCGCACTCCATTTGGCAAATCTGACCATAATTATATCCTCCTGATTCCTGCTTACAACCAAAAACGAAAGCAGGAAGTACCAGTGACACGCTAAATACGTAAGTGGTCAGATGATGCGGATGCTACGCTACAGGACTGTTTTGCTAGCACAGACTGGAATATGTTCATCCATTGGCATTGAGGAGTATACCACCTCAGTCACCTGCTTCATCAATAAGTGCTTCAACAACGTCGTCCTCACAGTGACTGTACATACATATGCCAACTAGAAGCCATCGATTAAAGGCAACATCCGCATCGAGCTAAAGGCAAGAGCTGCCGCTTTCAAGAATTCAATCCTACTACACCAGCTCTGACGCTCATCGTATGTGGAAGGGCTTGCAAACTATTAAGGACTAAAAGGGAAACCCCGCCACGAGCTGCCCAGTGACTCGAGCCTACCAGATGAGCTAAATGCCTTTTAAGCTTGCTTCGAGGCAAGCTACACTGAAGCATGAATGAGACCACCTGCTGTTCCAGAAGACTGTGTGATCACGCCCTACCTTTTAAACAGGTCAAACAGGTCACGGGGGTCAGACGGATTACCAGTACTCAGAGCATGTACGAACCAACTGACAAGTGTCTTCACTGACATTTTCAACCTCTCCCTGACCGAGTCTGTAATACCTACATGTTTCAAGCAGACCACCATAGTCTGAAACCGAAGGAAACTTGCCTAAATGATTACCGCCCCGTAGCACTCACGTCGGTAGCCATGAAGTGCTTTGAAAGACTGGTAATTTCTCACATCAACACCATCATGCTGGAAACCCTAGACCCACTCCAATTCGCATAGCGCCGCAACAGAGCCACAGATGACGCAATCTCAATCGCACACCACACTGCCCTTTCCAACCTGGACAATTGAACACCTGTTTTAGAATGCTGTTCATTGACTCCAGCTCAGCTTTCCACACCATTGTGCCCACAAAGCGCATCACTAAGCTAAGGACTCTGGGACTAAACACTTCCCTCTGCAACTGGATCCTGGACTTCCTGACGGGCCGCCCCCAGGTGGTCAGGTTAGGCAACAACACATCTGCCACGCCGATACTCAAAACGGGGGCCCCTCAGAGGTGTGTGCTTAGTCCCCTCCTGTACTCCCTGTTTACCCACTACTGCGTGGCCAAGCACAACACCAACACCATCATTAAGTTTGCTGATGACACAACACTGATCACCGGCAACAATGAGACAGCCTATAGGGAGGAGGTCAGAGACCTGGCAGTGTGGTCCCAGGCCAACAACTACTCCCTCAGCGTGAGCTAGTTAAAGGAGCTGATCATGGACTACAGGAAAAGGAAGGCCGAACACACCCCCATTCACATAGATGGGCCTGTAGTGGAGCGGGTAGAGAGTTTCCAGTTCCTTGGTGTCCACATCACCAATAAACTATCATGGTCCAAACACACCAAAACAGTCGTGAAGAGGGCACGACAATTCTTTCCCCCTCAGAAGACGTACAGCCCAGTACATCACTGGGGCCAGGCTTCTTGCCATCCAGGACCCATATAATAGGCGGTGTCAGAGGAAGGCCCCAAAAATTGTCAAAGACTCCAGTCACCCAAGTCATAGACTGTTCTCTCTACTACCGCACAGCAAGCGGTACCGGCGAGCCAAGTCTAGGTCCAAAAGGCTCCTTAACAGCTTCTACCCCCAAGCCATAAGACTGCTGAACAATTAACAAATTGCCACCCAGACTATTTGTTTTTACACCGTTCTTACTTGCTGTTTACCATCTTTGCATAGTTACTTTACCCCTACATACATGTACAACTTACCTCGACTAATCTGTACCCCCTCACGTTGACTCGGTACCGGTACTCTCTGTATATAGCCTCACTATTGTTATTTTATTGTAACTTTTTTTACATTTTATTTAACTTTAGATTATTTTGTAAATATTTTCTTAACTCTATTTCTTGAATTGCATTTTTGGTTAAGGGCTTGTAAGTAAGCATTTCATGGTCATTTCTACACTTGTGGTATTTAGCGCATGTGACAAAAATTTGATTTTGATTTGATGTCATGCAGTGACATTAGTGTACTGCCAGTCAGTAAGCAGTTTAGCAGTTACACCAGCGGGCCTCGTGGCAATAGATTTGTAAAACCAAAATCTTACCTTGACTTGGACGAGTTCCATTGTTGTGTGGGATTGTCATAGTCAGCTAGCTAACATAGCATTCCTCTGTTCGAGCAGGGTGTTTGATTAGGTTAAACTAGCTAGCTGCAGTTGCTCGCAAAGTAAGTGAAACTGAAAGTGAAAAAAGAAAGAAAATGTCTTTCTCTCTCTTGCCTCTTCTTCAGAAATGAATTTGTTCAAAACTGTTAAACTATTGTCTTTCTCTCTCTTTGAGTCAACTACTCACCACAGTTTATGTACTGCGGTGCTAGCTAGCTGTAGCTTATGCTTTCAGTACTAGATTAATTATCTGCACCTTTGATTGGGTGGACAACATGTCAGTTCATGCTGCAAAAGCTCTGATAGGTTGGAGGACATCCTCTGGATATTGTCATAATTACTGTGTAAGTCTATGGAAGGATGATGAGAACCATTACCCTCCAAGGTTTGTTTTCTATGTAACCAGATGAGGACAGAAGCTGGTTGTCCTCCGGCTATACCATGGTGCTACCCAACAAAGTGCTGCTGATGCGACTCTAGAACTTCATTGTAAAAGAGTGTGTTTTAATCAATTATTTGGTAACGTATTTAGTATGGTTTTTATCTAAAATTGATAAATGTTTTACAATTTTTAATGTTATGAAATTTACTGAGGAGGATGGTCATTCCCTTCCTCTTCTGATGAGCCTCCACTGGTAGACAGCCATTATATCACCTTTGAAACTTTTGTGAGTGTAAGGTTTACTGTTCATTTTGATTGTTACTTTCACTTTTGTTTATTATCTGACAATGTACACATGTTTCCCATGCCAATAAAGCCCTTTAGAGAGAGAGAGGGAGAGAGAGAGAGAGAGAGAGAGAGAGAGAGAGAGACGCTTCGTCTTCTCTACTAGGATGACTCCCCTCAGGGAACTTCTGACAGATCCATTAACAGATGTGTGAGATTCTATTAACAGGGCTGGAGAGCAAAGCAGCACTGTGGTGCTCTGCGGTTTGCATAGAGGGCTGGAGGAGGCCAGTCCCATCATGGTGCTCTGGGACTGCAGGGCTGGGGTGAGCCCAGGTGCCCACCAAACTCAGATGAGATCTTAGCTGCAGACAGAAATATTATATCTATTCATGTGTTACCAGCACTTTTCGCTCAGTCTCTGTATCCACTTCTCACCCTCTCAGTCCCACTCCTTCTTTTACGAGCGAGGGAGGGATGGAGCGAAGGAGTTGTGATTTGGACATTTGGAAGAACAGGCATGTGAAATGACAGACCTTCTGAGAGGCAGACGATGGGGATGAGATTGCAGGAGAAAACTAATAGAAATGATCTGGAAGATGGGGTAGGGTGGTGTAGCTAGTCGTTGCCAGCATGACTAATGAGTTGACATTTTGCGCCAGCAGTGATTGACTCATTAAAATGGGGAATGTCAATAAAGGGGTTTAATATTCTCTGATTCCAGCTGTACTCTTTGGACCATTGCTGTCAATAGTGTAGTTATGACTATTATTTATTTAACTGCAGGTTTCTGTAAAATAATTGCCTGTTATGATGTTCATGCACTGAGCAGTCTAGCAGCTGCAGTAACCTGCTAGTAAATCATAGTTTATGAAGGCAATTTGAGCCATGTGTTGTATGTCTAAGAACATGCCCTCTGGGTATTTGCTGGAGTAATGGCCCAGTCTCTGTCTGTGCACTGCATGCCATGCTCAGCTTCTGTGTGTGTGTGTGTGTGTGTGTGCGTGTGCTCGTCCGTGCGTGTGTGTACCTGTCTATATATGTTTTCTTGTTTTTCCATTGTGGTCGTGATGGCAGCAGAAGGCAGATTTCTGCTGTACCTGTACCTTTGTGTGTGTGCCTTTGTGGGAAAGTGCTCTGTCATGGACAGGCTGAAGCTCGTCTGCAACAATATGTTAGATGATTGCATGACAACACACCTACGCCGGCTACTAACAGGGAATCGATCTAACAACATCTTTATCTGGAGCACTCCAATGAATGTTCCAGCGCTCCCACTGACCAGCGCAGGTTAGCGTTTTTTATCATGAATCTTGTTCTGGAGGCATTTCTGCAGAGTGGCAACTAGCTGGCACAGCCACAGAGTCATCAAATCTGATTTTTAACCCTAACCTTAACCACACTGCTAACCCTAACCTTAAATTAAGACTGAAAAGCAAATGTTTGTTTTCATGAATTTCTACAATATTGGCAATTTTGAAGCTGGCATATCTGAGGGGAAATAGCTCAGTCCTGCCTCCAGGACAAGACTCAATGTCACTCCTGCTCCCGCTCCCCCTCCCTGGCGCTCGAAGGTCACCATCATTATGCACACCCGCCTTTCCCTGTCACGTGCATCAGCAATTATTGGACTCACCTGGACTCAATCACCTGTGTCATTACCTCCCATATATCTGTCTGTTCCCAAGCTCTGTTCCCAGCTTCAGGATGAATGTTCTTATGTCGTTGTGCTGACGCTATTCCTGTCTTGTTTAATGTCTGTGCTATGTTAAATGTTGACTCCCCGTACCTGCTTCTCATCTCCAGCGTCAGTCCTTACACTCATGACAATAAACGTCAACCTGCCTGACCAGCAGAGATCTCCGGCTGAGAGGGAGGAAGGGAGGCAGAGAGCAGGAGAGAGAGAGAGAGAGAGAGTAAGAGGGAGAAAGGGAGGGAGAGAGCAGGAGAGAGAGAGAGAGTAAGAGGGAGAAAGGGGGGGAGAGAGAGGGGAGAGAGAGAGTAAGAGGGAGAAAGGGAGGGAGAGAGAGAGAGAGAGTAAGAGGGAGGAAGGGAGGCAGAGAGCAGGAGAGAGAGAGAGAGTAAGAGGGAGAAAGGGAGGGAGAGAGAGGGGGAGAGAGAGAGAGAGAGAGAGTAAGAGGGAAGAGCGAGAGTGTAACTCCTGTAAAGGTGGAGAAAAAAATGTAAAAGGTCGCTTTGAATAAAAGCATCTGCTGGATGGTTCATTATTATTAAAGGTAGACTCAGTGATATGACGTAGATGCAGAAAGTAAACAGCATAGTAGGTTCATTTCCACAACGACTAAGAGCTTTGAAGTGCGAGGCTCAACTTCTCTGCTGTTTTGGTCCCCTGGCTACCACGCTGTAACAGTGTGAAGCGAGACCGTGCACATATACTGTGTCTGATTGACAGAGCAAAGTCTTGCATCTCACTCGTCTCAATATCTGCAGTGCTCCTCGTGACAACGTCATTTCACTGAGTCTACCTTTAAGTATTAACTCGGTGTGAAGACATACGCATTTTGTATTAATTAGAAAAAAATTCTATAATTTTACTTTGACTTTTAAAATGTGGAGTAGGTTTCAGATAACATTTTAGGACAACAAAATGTGAAGACTGCAAGGGGTGTGTAGACTTTCACTAGGCACTGTATTTACAGGGGAAAGTGAGGAGAAAGTGATTTGGTAGAGAGTGGGAAAGAGAGGAGAGATATATAGAAAATATCAGACTGTATATAATTATATGAATAAGGGCTGGGGGGTCTGAGTGAGAGGGTAGAGGAAGTCATTGTGATGTGTTTCGAGGGGCAGCATACATTCTCCTTATTGATTTCCTCGCTCTACTTCCTCCATGACTTTTACACTTCAGTACTTCTTAACTTTTCAGCCAGGAGCTCACTTTTTAGGTTCTAGTATGTTAGGAAAGGAAGAGAGACGAGAGAACTGATGCAGAACTGTTGTTGATACAATAAACCCAGCTGACCCCTTAGCTGGAGTAAAACCCTGTCCCTGAGGGAATAAAGAAAGTTGTATCGAATTGAACACCCACATAGCAAAAACAACAACCAGGGGCCATAGGGACATATTGTTCCTGGCTTCATCTGCTCTCTGCATAAACATCAGGTCAGGTCAAGCCTCCCTCACCACCAAAGAGAGGTACAGAGGGAAGGAGAGATGGAGAGAAAGAGGAAAAACACTACATCACAAAAGTATGTGGACACCTGCTGGTCGAACATCTCATTCCAAAATCCTGGGTATTAATAGAGTTGATCTCCCCCGTTTTTGCTATAACAGCCTCCACTGTTGAGGGAAGGATTTGAGGGAAGGATTTGCACTGGATGTTGAAATATTGCTACGGGGACTTGCTTTCGTACGAACCAGAAAAAATGCAACAATATGTCTGTGAAACTCTATATTCACAGTATTATGAATGAATTGTGTTTTTTTGGTAGTGTGACTGATTTGACTAATTGCATTAGTACTGTACAAAGTTAGAGGCACACTATGCCCTGTGCCGCCCCGGGAAAGATGACCCCCTGGGCGGCTGCCCATGTCACCTATACTTAAATCCGCCACTGGCAGCGAGTTTTACACCACTCCAGCGAACGCTTGGCATTGCGCATGGTGATCTTAGACTTTTGTGCGCCTGCTTGGCCATGAAACCCATTTTATGAAGGTCTCGAAGGAACAGTTCTTGTGCTGACATTGCTTCCAGACCAGTGGGGGATGCTGAGGGGAGGACGGCTCATAATATTTGCCAGAACTTATTCTGCTCCAGCCAATTCCACAAGCCTCTCCTCCCCAATTAAGGTGCCACCAACCTCCTGTGTTCCAGAGGCGGTTTGGAATTTGGTGGTGCAACCGAGGACAGACAAAAAAAAATTCAGCACTTGGCTGTCACGTTCTGTGAGCTTCTGTGGCCTACCACTTGCGGCTGAGCCATTGTTGCTCCTTGACGTTTCCACTCACCATAACAGCACTTACAGCTCTAGCAGGGCAGACATTTGACAAACTGACTTGTTGGAGAGGTGGCATCCTATGATGGTGCCACGTTGAAAGTCACTGAGCTCTTCAGTAAGGGCATTCTACTGCAAATATTTGTCTATGGAGATTGCATGGCTGTGTGCTCGATTTTATACACCTGTCAGCAACGGGTGGGGCTGAAATTGCAGAATCCACAAATTTGAATGGGTTGTTCACATACTTTTGTATATCAAGTGTGATTAGAATTCTCATAGATCTCCTGGCTCTAAAGGTTAGGGGCCACCTCACCAGGGTACCCTCCAGTCGCCCTGCAACCAGTCAGAGAGCAGTGAGGTGAGCACCGTGCTCAGTTTGCGTGGCCGAGCCATTGTTCTACAAGAAGGAGAAATAAATTGATTCATTTTGCACTCGTTGGGGTGTGAAGTTGCAGATTCACCTGAATTACCTCACCCTTGACTGTGTTCCAGCAACACTGTCAAACATTTCTCTGCTTGTCGGAAAAAACGCTCAATCTTTCTTTTTGGAATTAATGGGTGAATTCCACAGAGCTTTGCCTCACTACAACACCTTCTTGCCTTCCACAGTGGAGCTATCAGAAAGATTAAATTAGACGAGAGATACTGTTTTAACTAGAAGAGAAGAGTGGCTGGGTATTTATTTGGACTCCCTTGTCAGTGGGGCTGCAGGTTGAATCTCAGACAGATTTTCTCCTGCTCTCTGATTCCCTACTGAGACACCAGATGTTCTCTCTTTCAGTCCTCCTTGAGAATGTACAGTTGAAGTCGGAAGTTTACATACACTTAGTTTGCAGTCATTAAAACTCGTTTTTCAACCACTCTACAAATTTCTTGTTAACAAACTATAGTTTTGGCAAGTCGGTTAGGACATATACTTTGTGCATGACACAAGTAATTTTTCCAACAATTGTTTACAGACAGATTAGAATTCACTGTATCACAATTCCAGTGGGTCAGAAGTTTACATACACTAAGTTGACTGTGCCTTTATACAGCTTGGAAAATTCCAGAATTCCAATTATGTCATGGCTTTAGAAGCTTCTGATAGGCTAATTGACATCATTTGAGTCAATTGGAGGTGTACCTGTGGATGTATTTCTGGGCCTACCTTCAAACGCAGTGCCTCTTTGCTTGACATCATGGGAAAATCAAAAGAAATCAGCCAAGACTTCAGGGGGGAGAAATGTACCACGTTCATCTGTACAAACAATAGTATGCAAGTATAAACACCATGGGACCACGCAGCCGTCATAGCGCTCAAGAAGGAGACACGTTCTGTCTCCTGGAGATGAACGTACTTTGGTGTTAAAAGTGCAAATCAATCCCAGAACAACAGCAAAGGACCTTATGAAGATGCTGGAGGAAACAGGTACAAAAGTATCTATATCCACAGTAAAACAGGTCTTATATCGACATAACCTGAAAGGCCGCTCAACAAGGAAGAAGCCACTGCTCCAAACCCGCCATAAAAAAAGCCAGACTACGGTTTGCAACTGCACATGGGGACAAAGATCGTACTATTTGGAGAAATGTCCTCTGGTCTGATGAAACAAAAATAGAACTGTTTGGCCATAATGATCATCGTTATGTTTGGAGGAAAAAGGGGGATGCTTGCAAGCCGAAGAACACCATCCCAACTGTGAAGCACGGGGGTGGCAGCGTCATGTTGTGTTGGTGCTTTGCTGCAGAAGGGACTGGTGCACTTCACAAAATGGATGGGAGCATGAGGGAGGAAAATTATGTGGATATATTGAAGCAACATCTCAAGACATCAGTCAGGAAGTTAAAGCTTGGTCACAAATGGGTCTTCCAAATGGACAATGACCCCAAGCATACTTCCAAAGTTGTGGCAAAATGGCTTAACCTTTCTAGCGCAGGCTCGACAACATTCCGCTGAAAAGGCAGTGCGCGAAATTCAAAAATATTTTTTATAAATATGTAACTTTCACACATTAACAAGTCCAATACAGCAAATGAAAGATAAACATCTTGTTAATCTACCCATCATGTCCGATTTAAAAAATGCTTTACAGCTAAAGCATAACATATGATTATGTTAGGTCATAGCCGTGTCTAAAAAAACACACAGCCATTTTTCCAGTCAAAGATTGGAGTCACAAAAAGCAGAAACATAGATTAAATTATTCACTAACCTTTGATGATCTTCATCAGATGACACTCATAGGACATCATGTTACACAATACATGTATGTTTTGTTCAATAATGTGCATATTTATATCCAAAAAATCTCAGTTTACATTGGCGCCTTACGTGCAGTAGTATTTTCATTCCAAAACATCCGGTGATTTTGCAGAAATACTCATAATAAACATTGATAAAAGATACAAGTGTTATTCACAGAATTAAAGACAGACTTCTCCTTAATGCAACCGCTGTGTCCGATTTTTTAAAAACTCAACAAAGTCAAGGTATTGGAGTGGCCATAACAAAGCCCTGACCTCAATCCCATAGAAAATGTGTGGGCAGAACTGAAAAAGCGTGTGCGAGCAAGGAGGCCTACAAACCTGACTCAGTTACACCAGCTCTGTCAGGAGGAATGGGCCAACATTCACCCAATTTATTGTGGGAAGCTTGTGGAAGGCAACCCAAAATGTTTGACCCAAATTAAACAATTTAAAGGCAATGCTACCAAATAACAATTTAGTGTATGCAAACTTTTGACCCACTGGGAATGTGATGAAAGAAATTAAAGCTGAAATAAATCATTCTCTACTATTATTCTGAAATTTGACATTCTTAAAATAAAGTGGTGATCCTAACTGACTTAAAACAGGGATTAAATGTCAGGAATTGTGTAAAACTTGAGTTTAAATGTATTTGGTGGCAAAGGTGTATGTAAACTTCCGACTTCAACTGTATATACCCTTGTTTGTACCCTATATTCTTTTGCGACTCTGTATTTCCAAGGATTTGGCCTGAATCCTATCTGCGTATCCAATATTGGGCAACATAATGGCTTCACTCCCAAAACCCCCTACCACTATTTGAGATATTAAAAGCTACCAAAACGCGCATGTTTATGAGAATGCTCTACTTAAGGGCTTAGTCCGAGGTGATTTGCAATCTCAGTGCTGCTATTTAATGTGCCGCCAACGTCTGTCCTGCATGTTGTTGAATGGCTGTTTTCACTGCTCTTTATTTAAATGTTAAACACTCTCCTGGTGGGCTGCACTTGTCATTTAGAGTGATGAATACATTATCAAAGCCCTGCGCCGGCCGCCAACCGCCACCGTGCCTCATATCAGCAGCTCTTTATGTATGCATGAGGGAGCAGAGCACTGTTTGTTTTGAACACTGACATACGGTGAGGCGACCTCAATACAGACGCTATTTAGAGGGAGGGCCCGCTCAGAATGCTGCACCACTCGCCCACCCAGGGATATTATCCACACATATTTCGGCAGGGTGATGCCTCGGTATTCATCAGAGCAAACTGGCTTCCATTCTAGTGTAATTGAAAATCTAAGACGGAGCAGCGAGCATGGTGTCCATGTGTTTTGTCTCTCAGCTCTAGTGCGCAGCTCCATAGAGGCCTGATAAGCTTCAATGACTGCTCATTGGCTGAACAGAGGACCTGTCAATCATCTGCTTCACTGTCTGCACTCTTTAACTCAAAGAACAACAATTCCATCCCCCTTCTTCACTTGGAAAGAAAAGCAGTGCTCTGTCCCCCCACTTACTGTAGGCCTCTACTATCCTTACAGTACTTCAGATCACGACTGCTCTGCTTGTCCTGCTTCATTGCTATGCTAAATGCTGAGATGAGACTTTTGTCCCTGTAATGGCCTGAGTAATTTCCAGCGCTCAGAACTGTTCTGATAGAGTGATTTAGAGCTAAATCTGCTCCACACCTCCAGGTAGTCAGTCTGTGGTGAATCAGGCAGAGGGAGATATTGAGATGGATTAACGTTAACTAGCGGATTACATGGAGATGGGCTCCATGGGGATAGCATCGTGACTCATCATGTCAGCCCACTGCACTGCATCTGGGGCTTCATTCTAGATCAGTCACCACTGACAATGCATTAGTCTTACAGATTACAGATCTACATTCTATAGATCTGTGTCTGGCTGGGCTTTTACTGCTTAATGTAGAACTCACTGAGGGCTGTGATTCAATTATTGACGAATCAATGCCCAGCTAATTTGGGATTTGGGACTGACTGTGCTCTTAACAGATTGAAGCATTCAGAATAGGTTAGATCAGCTCCAGGCTAGCTGACTGGATGCACAATTAAGGGTGTTTAAAAGGCTTCAGCTTCCCCTCAATAACGAACACCAAAATACTCTGTCTCAGGTCCTTCCAGCAGCCAGATCTGCAGAGCACAGGCTCCCATCCAAAAGAGAGAGATGGAAGGATGAGCCAGGTTACCTCCTCCCTCTGAGTGTACTGAGTGCTGCTTTTGATTGCATCCTGTGTGTTTCAGTCAGAGCTGTCCCTTTATGAAGAGGAGAGCTGCGGGTGAAGAGGTTAACTACGTAGCAGACATGTGTTTCTACACAGCCAATCAATTATGACCCAGGGCTTCAAAGCGGGCCGCACAGGGGAGGATGGGGAGGGGACAGGGAAGAGGAGCCGGCGTCCGGCCCCGGATAATGGCGCTGTAATGGGATATGGTCGGGGAAGCGGAGGAGATCACAGCCTGCCGTTGCCTCGCCTTCTGTTTTCTCCTGTCTCGCCTCTCTGTCTCATTAACCTTGACGCTCTCTCACCCTCTTTCTCCCTCCCACTCTCTCTCCCGCTTTCTGACCAAACAAGTTGTTTTCATCCTCGCCAGAGCGAGAGAGAGCCCTTAGAGAAGAAAAGCAGTCGTCCTTCAGATGTTCCCATGTCTGTGATTAAAGGACACTTTTAAATTGGCAAGAGAGAAAAGTTTGCCTTGTTTGTTGTTACAAATCTGTCTACACTCTTAGAAAAAAAAGGTGCTATCTAGAACCTTTAACGTTTCTTCGGCTGTCCACAGAGAACACTTTGAAGAAATCTTTTTGGTTCCAGGTAGAACCCTACTGTCACGTTCGTCATAAAGAGGAGACCAAGACGCAGCGTGGTAAGCGAATATAACTATTTAATAAAAAAGAGAACACTGAACAGCACTAAACAAACCGTGCCGCTATGCTAAACCGAGTGCTGACACAGACAACTACACATAGACAATAACCCACAAAACCAAAATGGAAAATGGCAACGACAAAAACACACATACCACCCTCGTCACACCCTGACCTAACCAAAATAATAAAGAAAACAAAGATAACTAAGGTCAGGGCGTGACACCTACTGGGTTCGATGTAGACCCTTTCCCCAGAAAGTTCTACATGGGACCCAAAAGAGTTAAACCTAGAACCAAAAAGGGTTCTACCTGGAACCAAACATTTTCTCCTATGGGGACAGCCAAATAACACTTTTTGAACCCTTTTTTTCTAAGAGTGTGGTGTCCATGGTGAAAGTAGTTTGCCAAGGTGAAGATGTGACTATAGTCATTGAATGGAGGCTGTGTGTATATACTGTATGTTGTAGCGTAGTATAGTATAGATTTTCCTCGTGGGACAATAAACGAGATTCTGATAAGTTGTAGTGTGCTGTACTGTTTATCCCTAGGTGTTTCACTGAGCTTTTGAACCACTTTTTTAAATGTAATTGAAATTGTATAAGACACTACAGAAATACAAGTGTAGCACCTTACAGATGCGTCACCTGTCACTGTGAGGAGAAAAAGGCCTTAATTGTGTCATTTTTGCCTTTGGTTTTAAGGTCATTTCAAAGACAGCACAAAGCTGTGGCATCGCCGTGGGCGTTAGTGATGAAAGCTGCCAGCCAGGGTGTTGGTAAAGTGGGGTGACTGACTCATCCTCCTAGTTTGTCTCTCATTAGATGGAAATGGGAGGCCAATCAGCTGCTTTGTTCTTAGAGGGAGGCATGGCCAATAGGCCGGCAGGCTACAGTTTAATGGTTTGTCTCTGCCATGGTAGGTTCCAACAAGCCCCCTAGTTAGAAAGACCACTGATATTAACGACGGATCAGTTTCCTGCTATGTTGAAATCACCAGAGATACATTGTGTTGAACACTTTATGTATGGTGACCTTAACATACCCCTTGAACTATGAGATATCCGTTTAAGCGATAATGCCAGAGTAGCCGGTGTTTGGAGGATATATTCATCTCGGGCCGACAAACCGTGCCAATATATGCTCCAAACACTGGCTTCGGGCCATGTTGGTAACAACAGGTTACCAACATATTCAAACAATGATTGACATATTTTCATAAAAAATGTTATTTTGATTCATTTATTCATACTATTTCATCCTTCCACAAGATATAGTCCGGACACAAATCTAGGGTTGCTACCTAAGCCGGCTGGTCGTTCGTTCTATCGGTTCGGTTGCCAGAGACGCTACCCAGTCATTCAGTCTTTTTGTTCTGTATCTATGGACACGACACAGTCGTTCGTTCTAAATGTTCCATTGCCATACTGGCTGTTCCCTTGCTTGCTAGTTAGCCAACAATGGCTAACTTACAGTCATGTCAAACAGTGAGGCCAGAATAACAACAGTAGCTACATTTGAATTAGTTTAAGCTGTTTTATTGTGACATTTATTTGGACATGTCCATAACAATGAGCTAATGGGGTGCGATTTCGCTTGGCAGGACATTGTTGTTCAGAGGAGCTAGTCAACAACACAGCTAACACAATTACTTCAAGCTGAAGTTGGAAAGACTGAAAACTAGCTGCACTTCATTTCGTTTGGCCTTTTTGCAATTGACATTTCTTTGTATATCTCCATAAAAATTATGCCAGGTGATTCATGATTTCGACTGGCTGAGAAAAGCTGCCTGTCTGTCTCCTCCCGACACGTTCATTACTATGGGACAGCTGGATATCTCATTTGAATATTGAAACAATGTTGTGATTGTCAGAGAGACAGACAGCAAGGTGTATACAAATCTCCGCTGTTGAAAACTAAATGTTAGTCTAAAATAAATGTGAGATAATATCTAGATGCTTTTTATAGTGGAGATCAAGTTTATACATTGCCTGGCTGGGCTGATGAGGCAGTGGATTACGCAGTCAATGTCCAGACCTGAATCCAATCGAGAATCTGTGGGAAGAACTGAAAACTGCTGTTCACAAATGCTCTCCATCCAACCTCACTGAGCTCGAGCTGTTTTGCAAGGAGGAATGGGAAAAATGTTCAGTCTCTCGATGTGCAAAACTGATAGAGACATACCCCAAGCGACTTACAGCTGTAATCGCAGCAAAAGGTGGCGCTACAAAGTATTAACTTAAGGGGGCTGAATAATTTAGCACGCCCAATTTTTCAGTTTTTGATTTGTTAAAAAGGTTTGAAATATCCAATAAATGTCGTTCCACTTCATGATTGCGTCCCACTTGTTGTTGATTCTTCACAAAAAAATACAGTTTTATATCTTTATGTTTGAAGCCTGAAATGTGGCAAAAGGTCGCAAAGTTCAAGGGGGCCGAATACTTTCGCAAGGCACTGTAGGCATGGATGGCCTCTGTGCTTTCTCCTTGGCTCGTAATTAGAATTTATTTATATTAAAAGATCACATACATGTTTGTAATTAAGGCACATTAAAGTTCACATATTCAAAAAGGCATTTTTGCATACAATAATTATAATAATGATGATTTCTTCGAACGGCCCTCCTGTGAAGTAGGAACTAGCGCCAAATGCCTGTGATCCTGTAACCAGTCACAAATTAGGTATCCATTGCTTAAATTGTATTTACAGTAAGTACTGTGGCTCATGCCATTGTACCATATTATAATAACGCCATGATGGCTGAGCTTGCTTGAAGTCGAGTGAATAGTATGCTTTTATACCTCACTTGCTGTTTTTTAGTCTTGCCAGTAGCCTTTCCAGTAGCTTGATAGAATGAAATGACAACCAGAAGTCGCTTTTGAAACTAATTTGTCAAACTAGCAGTGCACCTGTCCTCCTCAGTTGTCTCCCTGAAGTCATCCTTCTTAATAACACCCTCCCATTGCTAAATTGGCTGTGGCTGGGCTTATTTAGAGCAATGATCAGCCAATCAGATTAGCATGAAGCTATAGTCTTTCACATCATCCACTAGAGAGAGAGTACGAGAGAGAGAGAGAGAGAGGGGGGGGGGGTGATTTAGTGAGTGAAGGGCCTTCTCTAGGGAGACTAAACAAGACCACTCTATACAGCGCATTCTCTACCTTCTGGCTGTGTGAAGAGGGGATATAATGGTGTATAAGTACCCTTTTTGCATGTGTTATCATTCTCAAAATAGATTGTTAAATTGGCTCTCATCCACTTCTCTCTCATTTTGTGTTTTCATTCTCCTTTTACCTGCGTGCGTATCCACCTGACATGTTCCACTCTCACTCTCTCAGGGTGTATAGTGCATTTGGAAAGTATTCAGACCCCTTGATTTTTCCACATTCTGTTACCTTACAGCCTTATTCTAAAATTGATCATAAAAAACATATTCAATCTACACACAATACCCCATGATATGATATCATATTTACACAAGTATTCAGACCCTTTACTTTGTTAATAAAGCACCTTCGGAAGCGATTACAGCCTTGAGTATCTCCCATTCTTCTCTGCAGATCCTCATAAGTTCTGTCAGGTTGGATGGGGAGTGTTGCTGCACAGCTATTTTCAGGTCTCTCCAGAGATAATAGATCGGATTTAAGTCCGGGCTCTGGCCGGGCCACTCAAGGACATTCAGAGACTTGTCCCGAAGCCACTTGTCGTGGAAATTTCCTTAATTACTAACTGATGAGAGAGCAAATCACACGAGTCAGAGTTATGCTTAATCTTCACCTTTAATAATAATTAAGCTTTTGCAATAGCATTTTGACTTTCAACAGTTCAGTATCTCTAATGAAAAGTTGAAAGTCCCTCACACAATGGCAAATGGGATCCTTTATAGCAAAGATCCACCCCCTCCTAGACGACATGACAAAACACAGGTCTTAGAACTTACACAAAGAAAAAACCTTACTTCAGAGAGAATATCCCCTAGTCAGACAGAGTGGGCTATAAATTATCGTTCAGTTTGGTCTCCTAAACAAAGCTCTTATCTCGTCCTTGGTACAAAATGGTACCAAGACATTACCCCCACCCTATGATATATATCAAATTGTAATTTAGATAGAACCAATTCTAAATACAACCAATCAGAGGACAAACTCACAGAGAGGAGAGTGACCCTATAGGTCAACAAAGAGGGAGCATAGAATGATTCCAGACACTGTCACCCTCCTTTCCCCCCATGAGAAAAGTAGGGAGTCACTGCCACACCGAAAAGATATGTTTACACATGATGACCCCTTGACCTCTCCCCTCTCTGTGGCCCATGCAACTCAGTCCTGACATAGAACAGATAACTGCCAATGGCCACCACTATAGTACAACAAAATACATTCTTATGAGAAATAACTCATAAGCATATCATGAAAATAACACATCTTATCTATGTTACCCAACTAATTCTGATCATTCCACAACACACTCCTGCATTGTCTTGGCTCTGTGCTTAGATTTGTTGTCCTGATGTAAGGTGAACCTTCACCCCAGTCTGAGGTCCTGAGCGCTCCAGAGCAGTTTTTTCATCAAGGATCTCTGTACTTTTCTCCGTTCATCTTTCCCTCGATCTTGTCTAGTCTTCCAGTCTCTGCCACTGAAATTCATCCCCACAGCATGATGCTGCCACCACCATGCTTCCCCGTAGGGATGGTGCCAGGTTTCCTCCAGACGTGATGCTTGGCATTCAGACCAAAGAGTTCAATCTCCGTTTCATCAGACCAGAGAATCTTGTTTCTCATGGTCTGAGAGTCTTTAGGTGCCTTTTGGCAAACTCCAAGCAGGCTGCCATCAGGTTCTTGCTCACCTCCCTTACCAAGGCCCTTCACCCCCGATTGCTCAGTTTGTCCGGGCAGCTAACTCTAGGAAGAGTCTTGGTGGTTTCAAATTTCGAGTCTCATAGCAAAGGGTCTGTATACTATAAGTTATTTCACTTTTTTCATTTTATAAATTTGCCAACATTTCTAAAAACCTGTTTTTTCTTTGTCATTGTGGGAAATTGTGTGTATTGATTGAGGAGCAAAAAAATTGATTTCCTCTATTTTAGAATAAGGCATAACAAAATGTGGAACAAGTCAAGGGGTCTGAATAGTTTCCAAATGCATTGCACCTCTCCATTCTCAAATCTGCCCTTCTTGCTCCTGACATCCTACTCCTGACATCCTTCATGCCTTTGCTTATTCTTTTCTTCCTCTGCCACCTCTCTTCTCCTTCTCTCCTCTCCCCTCCTCTTTTCTAATAATCTCTATTCCCCCTTTGCTTTGCATCTGTGAATTAGTTTCCCTGGCTGCATGGGAGAGTGTGATATGTTGTGACATTTTCTGGCAATGCTATTTCTCATCCACCTTGTGATTATTTTTCTTTCGGTTTTCTCCATCAGCTGCTTTAGTAGAAAATAATCACAATAATAATCACAATAATAAGCATTTCCAGCCAAGCCCCCCCCCCCCCCCCCCCTACACACACACCCGTGGCTGGTATTTTAAATAATTCCTACAGTTAATGGGTGTTATAATGAAAAGATGCAGCAGCTAGCCAGGTAAGACTGCTGCGAGCTCTTAATGTCCACAAACATTCAGCTCCCAGTGGAATGTGAGTAGGGCCCTATTCTCCACAGACAGGCCTATGTGTTTGGAGAGGTTATTAAGAAGAGAGCAAAATCATATGTTGCTCTTAGTAGCCCACAACAGTAACCCTCTCACATAATAAATAAAACTCCTTTGACTGAGCACTAGAATATTCCATTTAATTTGAACCAATGTGAAGTTGTTTTTCTTACCAATCTTAAGTACGTACTGCTCCACAAAGCCTGTTTCCCAGATTAAATGGGCGGGAAGCTCCACTAACTCCATTTCAAACTGCTGCTGGTCTCAACACAGCCCTGTCCCTCATTTCCTTCCCAGAGATGGGAAAGAGAGAAACAAGGAAGTGTGTTAGCCTCCAGACAAGGTCTGGGGAAGAGAAAGAAGAAGGGAGCATCTCTCCTCACAGCCTGCAGCAGAGGATTAGCTTCCCATCCCAGCTCCACAAGTCAACCAATCCCCATCTCACCAGCTCCCTGTCTACTTCTCATCTCTGGGCTGCTACAGGAGAATAGCAGAGCTGCAAGGCCAGGGGCGTACAGACAGGGAACTGACAATAGACCAGATAACTGAACTGACTGGGTCCACTCACATCCCAGAACAGATTATTCATGATGGCTGCTCTCTCTCCTTGCCCCCCCCCCCTCTATCTCGTTCTCACTTCCTCTCTCTCATTCTCGCTTTGCCTGTCTCAAAAGGAACCTTTCTGGTTATTGCATATCGTAACAAAGTGCTATTTAAAGTGATGCATATCAATTACACAACAGCACTCAGACTTGTAGAGTATCACAGGTCAATATTAATTTCTGAAAATACAATAATTGTATTGCATTGCTAGGAAAAACACTTAGGGATAACCACTTGGCCCTATATTGCACAGTATAATATTTAATGGTCAATTATACAGGGAAATTATACAAGTTGCTATGGAGTATTAGCAGTATCCTTAGGCAAGTACTGCATAGAAACTTTTGGCAGTACTATTCCTAACTTACTGGTTTGATGTACAATCTCTGTATAATGATGTGGCATAATGAAGATTGATCTGTCTGAGTCGTTGTTTGGTGGAAGTAAAAAGATGACGATCAGTCAGTAAAAAGTAAACACCCAATGTCAATGGTTACAAAGATGAATTTAAACTCTCAGTCAACTTTTACTGCCAACAATATTGTGTGTTGCCTATATGGGGGGAAAATAGGTTTTATTGTTACTCTGTTGTAGCATTAATTCCTTTAATGTAATGCTGAAATGTGACCAAATTACCTATTAATGAATGCGAGATAAGCTTGAATGCAAACAAACTGTACACTGGATAATGATTTAATGCCTCTCAACACACATATGAGTTTAACTTAATCTATGTGACATAGCAGAGTGAAGTAGAGGACAAAAGATGAGCTCAGTTTGTGCTGAGACATGTTGATGTGGATGTGATGATAATGAAGATGACGAGGAGGAAGGAGAGAGAGTGATTATATGAGGGAATATGCATTTTAGATGCCAACAGAAGACAAACGGCTTCATTAAACTCTAGCCAAGCACAGCGTCTGCTTGTCTCACTATAAATGGGCAGAATTTACATGTTTCATGCGACATCTGTTTTTGCTGGGACACATGGGGAGAAGAAAACTCCGTCTCTATAGTGTTGATGTGTTGAAATAAATACAGATCATCACAGGCCCTTGTCCCCAACAACCTCCATCTTCATCAAAACTAAAAATTCTAATCGCACCCTTTAAATCAAAATCAAGGGGCTGCTACAGCAGCGTGACTGAAACGTAACTCTTTAAGGCCCTAAACTGAACTCTGTTAGATGAACCACACCCAAATGCTTACAAGTAATCTATGAATGTAATCATCCATGAAAGTGATCTCTTTCTCCTGATCTAACACTAACACCCACCTGCTATAAACACATTAACAATGAGAAAAAGTTCAACAAATTACCCAAGATCTTTCCCCTTTAGAGCACAAATCATAATTCATTTCCACATTTGTTCCATCTCTATGCTCATGTTTGTTTAGTTCAGATTGAGCAGCTGTTGTGCCTGATTGTGTCTCATCAGCAGTGCATCTCCAGATCCAGGAGCCTATTCTTTGTCCCAGTGTGAGCTATAGCAACTGTTTTTCTGTTATCACGACACAACACTGCTCTGTTGGCTTTAATCTGGGTACCGTTACTTCAGTTCTCCACCCGTAATGCTCTTGTTCGTGTTGTGACAGATGGTAAAGTGTGTGTTTTCTGGTGTTAAAATGATATTGTCCTTGAATATGGGATTGTTGTTGAATTAATTGTTGATGTGCAGACAGAGCTATATATCCATTCTCAATCGCATAACAAGGTTTTGTCTGGAAGTGTTTTGTTGCCATTCGATACCACACATTGATGTTGTGTATGGGTTTGTGTGTCTCCAGTCTGAGGTGATAGGTCTAGATCTGCTAGGATTTTTATAGCAAAAGGAACTTTATAGGTTGATTTTGTTTTTAGGTTTACGGAGAGTCATAAGGATTATCTCTCTCTGTTTTAATCTTTCACTAGAGGAAAATGCCCCCACTCAATGCGCCACCTCCCTAATAACACAGCAATGAAAATTAAACCGGCTCTCGTTTGAACAGTTTGATATTTATGACACATGCATCTTGACACGTTCACCTCCCCTCCACTCAAACTCTTCCAGGTTCCTGGAAAGCGCATTGTGGTGAGATGATTCTCTAATTGCTGATTTTGCCATGTGTGGGTAATTGCCAGTGACCTCCAGGGCTATTTTGAATGAAACTGCTTTTCAATCCCCTCTAATCTCTAAGCAACAGAAAGCTTACACCCCAAATGACACCCTATTCCCTATTTAGAGCCCTAGTACAACAGCAGACAAAATACCACACAGCCATGCCTGACTCATACAGCACAGCCATGCCTCCCTCATACTGCACAGCCATGCCTGACTCATATGCACAGCCATGCCTGAATCATACAGCACAGCCATGCCTGAATCATACAGCACAGCCATGTCTGACTCATACAGCACAGCCATGCCTGAATCATACAGCACAGCCATGCCTGACTCATACAGCACAGCCATGCCTGAATCATACAGCACAGCCATGCCTGAATCATACAGCACAGCCATGCCTGAATCATACAGCACAGCCATGTCTGACTCATACAGCACAGCCATGCCTGACTCATACAGCACAGCCATGCCTCCCTCATATGCACAGCCATGCCTGACTCATACAGCACAGCCATGCCTGAATCATACAGCACAGCCATGCCTGAATCATACAGCACAGCCATGCCTGAATCATACAGCACAGCCATGCCTGAATCATACAGCACGGCCATGCCATACTCATACAGCACAGCCATGCCTGACTCATACAGCACAGCCATGCCTCCCTCATACAGCACAGCCATGCCTGAATCATACAGCACAGCCATGCCTGACTCATACAGCACAGCCATGCCTGAATCATACAGCACAGCCATGCCTGAATCATACAGCACAGCCATGCCTGACTCATACAGCACAGCCATGCCTCCCTCATGCTGCACAGCCATGCCTGACTCATATGCACAGCCATGCCTGAATCATACAGCACAGCCATGCCTGAATCATACAGCACAGCCATGTCTGACTCATACAGCACAGCCATGCCTGAATCATACAGCACAGCCATGCCTGACTCATACAGCACAGCCATGCCTGAATCATACAGCACAGCCATGCCTGAATCATACAGCACAGCCATGCCTGACTCATACAGCACAGCCATGCCTGACTCATACAGCACAGCCATGCCTGACTCATACAGCACAGCCATGCCTGAATCATACAGCACAGCCATGCCTGACTCATATAGCACAGCCATGCCTGAATCATACAGCACAGCCATGTCTGACTCATACAGCACAGCCATGCCTGAATCATACAGCACAGCCATGCCTGAATCATACAGCACAGCCATGCCTGAATCATACAGCATAGCCATGCCTGACTCATACAGCACAGCCATGCCTGACTCATACAGCACAGCCATGCCTGAATCATACAGCACAGCCATGTCTGACTCATACAGCACAGCCATGCCTGACTCATACAGCACAGCCATGCCTCCCTCATACAGCACAGCCATGCCTGACTCATACAGCACAGCCATGCCTCCCTCATACAGCACAGCCATGCCTGAATCATACAGCACAGCCATGCCTGAATCATACAGCATAGCCATGCCTGAATCATACAGCACAGCCATGTCTGACTCATACAGCACAGCCATGCCTGACTCATACAGCACAGCCATGCCTGACTCATACAGCACAGCCATGCCTCCCTCATACAGCACAGCCATGCCTGACTCATACAGCACAGCCATGCCTGAATCATACAGCACAGCCATGCCTGAATCATACAGCACAGCCATGCCTGACTCATACAGCACAGCCATGCCTGACTCATACAGCACAGCCATGCCTGACTCATACAGCACAGCCATGCCTGAATCATACAGCACAGCCATGCCTGAATCATACAGCACAGCCATGCCTGAATCATACAGCACAGCCATGCCTGACTCATACAGCACAGCCATGCCTGAATCATACAGCACAGCCATGCCTGACTCATACAGCACAGCCATGCCTGAATCATACAGCACAGCCATGCCTGACTCATACAGCACAGCCATGCCTGAATCATACAGCACAGCCATGCCTGACTCATACAGCACAGCCATGCCTGACTCATACAGCACAGCCATGCCTGACTCATACCGCACACAGTCGTGCTGTCTCTCTGCGTCATTCAATAAAGAGTAATCTCATCTACACAACACAGGGACCTGCTCTGCCAAGCCACATCTCTCTCAACCATGATCCAAGTGATTCATGTTCCTTTGATCTGGAAATGACACACAGTTTGTTTTGTACAGTTCTCTATTAAGTTGATTGAAGCTCAGAGTCAAAGGAAAGAGAGAAGTTTATCACATAGCTAGTATCTGGAGACCTTGGAGCCGCCTGAATCAACCCTGTATTGAAGTGGATAGAAACTGATACTTGGTAAATCTGAAATGGAAATGTCCCAAGCCATCAGAGAAATGTGTATAGCTACAGTAATCACAACAGTGCCTCGTGTTTGTAACAGAGAGAGCTGTGTTGTTGATGTTTTTCTAACAGGTGTGTATTGTGTCCTACTCACAGGTAGTCGCCCAGCCTCTGGTACTGGCACTCTGGTCATCCACCTAGAGGACTACAATGACAATGCTCCCTACGTTCACCCATCTGTGGTACGGGTGTGTGAAGACACCAAGGACAGTGTGGTGATCGTGGGGGGGCGGGACAGGGACATCCACCCCAACGCTGGGCCCTTTAAGATCGAGCTGGGGAAGCAGCCAGGGCTGGAGAAGACGTGGAAGGTCTCCAGGGTCAACAGTGAGTTCAGACTGTAACCTACAGTACACCCCCTAGACTGATACAGGCACTCACAGTACATTTTAGCAGTACAAGCCCATGTTTTGTGATGGGTAAAGTGGGGAATTATTGGGCTATTTCATACGGTCTCCTCTCCCATATCAAGTGAGAAGACTTGTCATTAGAAACATGGGGGTGTGGGGGGGGGGTCTGCCATACATCCGTTGAATGTGCTTCTTCGGTTATTTCTGTGTGTGTGTGTCTCTGGGGACAGGCGTTAGACAGTAGGCCTACTGTTCTCTGCTATATGTCTCCGTAATGTCAGGTTCTATGGGTGGCTTCAGTGGGACAGCAGGGCTGTGGAGGAGAGGAGCGGCAGACATGGAGCACAGACATTGATTCAGGATTTGCATCATGTCTGCCGGACCTGCTGCTCCTCTGATTGAAGGACTGACTGACAGAGGCTAAAGCCTGTGCAAAAGCATTGCATGTGGGTGACAGGGGGAAATGCCCTTCAATCAACTCTGCTGGGATAGATAGGGAGCACAAAGAGACAGGTTGACGAGAAATGGATATACAGCATTCTAGCTAGAATGATCCTGGCCATGACCTATGTGTGTTTACTTCTGTTAGTCTGGTCTGTGTTTGTTTGTGTGTGTATGTGTGTGTGTGTGTTTCTATGTGTGTGTGTGTGGTGTGTGTGTGTGTGTCTGTGTCTGTGTCTGTGAATTAAATTGCTTCTACTTTTCAGTTTACTGAGATACCATTTTTTCAATTACTAAAATTGACCCCATCCCTGCTGCGTGCATGTGTGCTGTTTATGCATCTCTATTCATTTGTCTGTTTAATTAACTGTCATGATTGTACAGTGTGGCCCATGCTCCAGCATGTAAGTATATAAACATAATTATCTTGTCAGTTAACCTCATTGCCTGGTCTCTATTTCAGACACACATGCCCAGATCATGCTGCTACAGAGTATGAAGAGGGCCAACTACCAGTTACCCCTGGTAGTGACAGACTCTGGCCTGCCTCCACTCTCCAACAGCACCGAGATCAAGGTCCAAGTGTGCACCTGTAAGAAGAACAGAATGGACTGCAGCAGTGCTGGCTCTGTATGCTCCAACCTGATGATGCTGCTGGCTCTAGTCCTGCTCTCCCTATTCTGTGAGTATACGGTATCGCTAGTCCTGCTCTCCCTATTCTGTGAGTATACGGTATCTCTAGTCCTGCTCTCCCTATTCTGTGAGTATACGGAATCTCTAGTCCTGCTCTCCATATTCTGTGAGTATACGGTATCTCTAGTCCTGGTCTCCCTATTCTGTGAGTATACGGTATCTCTAGTCCTGCTCTCCCTATTCTGTGAGTATACGGAATCTCTAGTCCTGCTCTCCCTATTCTGTGAGTATACGGTATCTCTAGTCCTGCTCTCCCTATTCTGTGAGTATACAGTATCTCTAGTCCTGCTCTCCCTATTCTGTGAGTATACGGTATCTCTAGTCCTGCTCTCCCTATTCTGTGAGTATACGGTATCTCTATTCCTGCTCTCCCTATTCTGTGAGTATACGGTATCTCTAGTCCTGCTCTCCCTATTCTGTGAGTATACGGTATCTCTAGTCCTGCTCTCCCCATTCTGTGAGTATACGGTATCTCTAGTCCTGCTCTCCCTATTCTGTGAGTATACGGTGTCTCTAGTCCTGCTCTCCCTATTCTGTGAGTATACGGTATCTCTAGTCCTGCTCTCCCTATTCTGTGAGTATACGGTATCTCTAGTCCTGCTCTCCCTATTCTGTGAGTATACGGTATCTCTAGTCCTGCTCTCCCTATTCTGTGAGTATAAGTATCCCTAGTCCTGCTCTCCCTATTCTGTGAGTATACGGTATCTCTAGTCCTGCTCTCCCTATTCTGTGAGTATACGGTATCTCTAGTCCTGCTCTCCCTATTCTGTGAGTATACGGTATCTCTAGTCCTGCTCTCCCTATTCTGTGAGTATACGGTATCTCTAGTCCTGCTCTCCCTATTCTGTGAGTATACGGTATCTCTAGTCCTGCTCTCCCTATTCTGTGAGTATACGGTATCTCTAGTCCTGCTCTCCCTATTCTGTGAGTATACGGTATCTCTAGTCCTGCTCTCCCTATTCTGTGAGTATACGGTATCTCTAGTCGGTTGTGACTGTGGTATACAGCTATGGGCGAGTTTACCATTAAACTACCACAATAATTTGGACTTTGGTTTTGTAGCCAGATGATGAGTCAGAGTTGTTGACAGTTGGTTGTTAACAGTTGGATTTTACTGTTAGTTTTACATACAAAATAATTGTACAGTTTCAGTTAATAAAACGGACAATTGTTTATTTTTGATGTAAGTACTGATGATGAGTGTACTGTTACTTGTATGTGTTGTATGCGTTGTATGCATATGCTTGCTGTGATTGTCACCCCCTGATATTGGCTACACTAGCTATTTCCCACACCGCTGCGGAACATCAGTACACCGTTGTGGGACAATACAATCCTGGGAGGGA